>NC_046631.1:13777761-13873481 GCF_900324465.2 Anabas testudineus | reverse complement strand
CCTGAAAGTCAGCAAGGACGCAAACAAGGTGAGTTGAACCGTTCAGAATCTTCTGTGACAACACGTTCGTCCTGAAACTGTTACTGACGACGTCCAATTGTTCTCGTCAGCTCACCAGTGGATATTTACCAGGCGCCGACCTGATGATCGCCATCGGAGTGATCATCATGGTGCTGGGGTTCTTCGGCTGCTGCGGCGCCATCAGGGAGAACCGCTGTTTGCTGCTGCTGGTGGGAACCATCACGTTCTGAAGTTCTTATTTAATCCTTAAACATTTGACACTTTCTCCCAGCGTTGGGAAACAAACGTGTTCATGTGACTAAAAGCTGCTTCTTGTTCCTGTAGTTTTTCATCAGCCCCTCCTCATCTTCATCCTCCTCCTGGCTGCAGGCATCCTGGGAGCCATCGGTGAGAAAAATAAAACAGGAAGTGTCTCCGTCCTCTTAGGTCACCTGCTGCTGCGAGGATAAAACTTCACGTTGGTTTTGTCGTCGTTTTTAGGTGGACGACTGGGTGAAGGAGCAAATGAACAAACTGAGCCCGCTGTCGAGCCAACCAACTGACGTGCAGGCAGAGGTGGAGCAGCTACAGCAGCAGGTGAGAACAAAAAGAACAAACGCAGAGAAAGATGAGTTTGTGCAGGACGGAAGAGATTTTTACGACGAGTAGAAGTTCAGCTTTTAAAGGGGAAAATCGAAATCTGCAAATGTAGAACAGTTTCAGGAGCTGGAGTCAGAACTGATGTATTTTATTTGTCATTGATGTTGAACAACGAAGTAGGTTAAACACAAATATAGTTTGTTTTATTGACTCGTGTAGTTTCATATGAGAGAGAAACAAACTGGAGTCTGTGCTGCTGCTGAACTCTCCTGAAAGTCTCCTGTTCAGTAGTAAAAATACACATTTACGAACTGGATCATATTTCATATGTTTGTAGCTGCTCACTGAATCATCTCTCGTTTATGTTTCCAGCTCAAGTGCTGCGGTCTTCTGAACGGACCGTCAGACTGGAACCCGGTCCCCAGCTCCTGTCGCTGTAACGGCACCGCGTCAAACTGTGGGACGAACGGTTACTACAGCACGGTGAGTGTGAGAAATGTGACTGGACAGTTTGAACTGTGAAGGAACTGAAGTGACGTGACGCTGTCGTCTTCCCGCAGCCCTGTGCCAACCAAGTGATCTCAGTGCTGAAGAGCAACATGCTGGTGGTGCTGGGCATCGCCTTCGCTATCGCCGTCCTTCTGGTGAGTACAGAGTGTTGGGACACCACCTTAAAAGGTGGAGCCAGAGTCCTGGGACCAGATTCTGGGTTAGTTTCTGCTGATTCAGACTGAAGAACAGTTTGTGTTCTCTTCACCCACATGTTGCTGCACGAACAGATCTTTTACAGTTCTTAGCAGGTAACGAGCATCGACTGTGTTCGAGTCCAGATCAGGTCTTAAATGAACTAGAACCAGCTCCTCACTGACGAGTTTTACTCTGTGCTGAAGTGTCTCCAGAGCAGATTGGAAGTGAATCAGAAAAACATCTTGAAGCAGCAGCCACATTCTCACCAGTAGTTTCTGTGTGACGACGACTGAAAAGACTCAGTAAGAGAAAGAGGCTCCTTCAAGGATCAAGATCCCAGAGCACAAAGTAAAACTCAAACTGTTCTTCAGTCTGAATCAGCAGACACTAACCCAGAATCTGGTCCCAGGACTCTGATCACATCTCATCATCGCTCACTGAAGAGTCCAAACATTCAGGTTTGTACGTGAAGCTGATTCTGTTTTTACCTGCAGATCTTCGGGATGGTCTTCTCCATGATTCTCTACTGTCAGATCGGCAGGAAGGAGGGGGCCATCAGCCCCGGACGTGCCTGAGCCCCCAACTTAACCCTGTGCTTTTATTGTGAAGGAACGCTGTCATTTTACCCGAAACCTCTTTAACGACACTAAACATAATAATAAAGTTAAAATTTAGTGAATTCAGAAGATTAAAAATTTAAATTAACTTTGTTAAACAGAATGAAAATAAAACAATTTTCAGTTCTATTATTTTACAGGAAACAGCTGTAAAACTAACTCGCCACTTCCTGTTTACGGGGGCCTCAAGGAACAAAATTAAAAACAAAGTTTAAATCTTCATATCGTCTCATTTTATGTCCAACATTAAAATTCATTATTTTATTGTTTTTACAGCATCAACAAAACTGTTTAGTCTGTTTGACGTCGTCCTGTTGTAAAAATCTGAAACTAAACTCTTTAAAGTTCTCAAACATTTATCATCTGAACCTCTTTAAACTTTAATACATTCATGAAATTTGGTCTTTTATTGTTTTTACTGACAGTAGTTGTAAAACTATTGGATGTTTTTTTAGTTTGGGAAATATCAAGCGTCATACTACTACTGTGTATATACTACTATATATATATATCGATATACACACACTGTACTACTTGTTGTTTGTAGTTTTTTTTTTTGTTTTTTGAACCTATCAGGGAAATCAAAACTGGAATAAATCTAATGGAATAATTTTAGTTTTCTAATTTCAAAATTTGTAGTTAGTTTATTTAATAACACGAGGACTTCATCTGTGGACCCCTCACTCCTCTCCAGGTCCGACATCTTGAAGCTGAAGTGTTTTCTCACCATGTGTAAATTCAATAAACGATGAGAAAAAACCAGGAGCAGGACGACGACTCTTTATTATTGATCACATTAGTTATTAGGAAAGTAATTTATTACTTTTCAGGAGTGGAACTACGTACGTTTACTTTTAGATTTGAGCTGCTCATACTTTACTTTTCATTTGTGTGTTTTAGGAGACGGAGACCAGAGGAGGCTGAAACCTGTTTGACCCACAGCTGTGTTCTGTTGTGTTCTGTTGTGTTGTGTTCTGTGTGTTTGTTTTGTTGTGTTGTGTTGTGTTCTGTGTGTGTGTTCTGTTGTGTTTGTTGTGTCTGTTCTGTTCTGTTGTGTTGTGTTCTGTTGTGTTGTGTTCTGTTGTGTTGTGTTCTGTTGTGTTGTGTTGTGTTCTGTTGTGTTGTTGTGTCTGTTGTGTTCTGTTGTGTTCTGTTCTGTTCTGTTGTGTTGTGTTCTGTTGTGTTGTGTTGTGTTCTGTTGTGTTCTGTTCTGTTGTGTTTGTGTGTGTTTGTTTTTGTTCTGTTGTGTTGTTGTGTTCTGTTCTGTTGTGTTCTGTTCTGTTGTGTTGTGTTGTGTTCTGTTGTGTTCTGTTGTGTTGTGTTCTGTTGTGTTCTGTTGTGTTCTGTTCTGTTGTGTTGTGTTGTGTTCTGTTGTGTTGTGTTCTGTTCTGTTGTGTTCTGTTGTGTTGTGTTCTGTTCTGTTGTGTTGTGTTCTGTTCTGTTGTGTTCTGTTGTGTTCTGTTGTGTTGTGTTCTGTTGTGTTGTGTTCTGTTGTGTTGTGTTCTGTTGTGTTGTGTTCTGTTGTGTTGTGTTCTGTTGTGTTTCTGTTGTGTTCTGTTTCTGTTGTGTTGTGTTGTGTTGTGTTCTGTTGTGTTGTGTTTGTTGTTC
The DNA here is from genome assembly GCF_900324465.2 of Anabas testudineus. Lineage (NCBI taxonomy): Eukaryota > Metazoa > Chordata > Actinopteri > Anabantiformes > Anabantidae > Anabas > Anabas testudineus. Next base: position 13,869,969 of record NC_046631.1, on the reverse strand, counting down.
TGTGTGTTCTGTTCTGTTGTGTTGTGTTCTGTTCTGTTGTGTTCTGTTGTTCTGTTGTGTTGTTTCTGTTGTGTTGTGTTCTGTTGTGTTGTGTTCTGTTTGTTTGTGTTGTTTCTGTTTGTTGTGTTGTGTCTGTTGTGTTCTGTTCTGTGTTTGTTTGTGTGTTCTGTTGTGTGTTTCTGTTGTGTTCTGTTGTGTCTGTTGTGTTGTGTTCTGTTTGTTGTGTTGTGTTCTGTTGTGTTCTGTTCTGTTGTGTTCTGTTCTGTTGTGTTGTGTTCTGTTGTGTTCTGTTCTGTTGTGTTCTGTGTTTGAAGTCGTTACAACATCACTCATTTTATTTTCAGTAGATTTCAGTGAAAACACTTCAGAACGAAGCAGAAAACGATAAAGAACCAATAAATAACCAGAGATTCTTTATTTTGTTTCTCCAGAACCAATGATGAACGTTTCTACTCACTTTTATTCTTTGTAACGTGTGTGTGTGTGTTTCTTAAGACCATAAATAGAATCAACCGTTATTAAGAGAGAGGTTAAAAATACTGAGCTGTGTGTTCTGCTGCTCCTCCATTAATGAGAAACGATGCTGAACGACACGTTTGTCGTCCCGTCACCTTCAAACCTGAGAGCTGAGAACCAATCGGAGGAATCGGGAGTTTCTTCTCTTGAAGCTGATGAAGCAGGAATCTCTCCGAATCCCATTAGTGAAGTCATTTATGACTTTTCAGGAGGAGATTACTTTTTATTTTACTCCAACATTTAGCAAACTAATGAATTATTTTCATGAATGAAACTTTATTTGCTTCATTAATCTAAAATCTTGTTACTGCAGTTAATTTCAAGAACCAACTATGTAAAGTTTTAGTTTTACTTCAGGACTTGAACGTGGTATTTGTACTTTAACCGCAGTAAAAGAATGTGAATAATACAATAACACCAGAAGCTGTCGCTGAGAGGTTTAAAACCCTGAACCAGCTCCATTACCTGAATACAAACTTCCTGATAAAACACACGAAGCTGTGTCAGAACCAACGCGTTACTGTAAATAACCACATCCTGATGCTGTAGAGAGCAGAACGTTTAATTACTGCAGCAGATTTTACTTTGATTGACTTAAGAAAAAAATAGATAATAACAACATATATTTTATTTTGAACAGCTGCCAGACTGAGTGGGCGCTACTACAGGGCCAAGGAACCGGGAATCGAACCGCTCACTCTGGGGTCCGGAGGCGACTGCTCTACCACCTGAACTACTGCTGCCTCACACATTTGACCCCTTTACATTCTACTCCTACATTTAGCAGAATAATGAATTCAACTTTATTTACTTTATTTATCTAAAATCTTTTTACTGCCGTCATTTCAAGAACCAACTAGGTGATAAATGAAAGTAAAGGTTTAGTCCAGTGAAGCTGATGCTGTGGTCCGATTGAATATGTTAGATTTACCTTCAGAGCCGACGTTCAGTGTACTGACAGTTAGCACAGTGGGTAACACCACTGACATTGGTGCGGTGGGGCCGGGTTCGATTCCCCGAGCTGACGAGAGAAGCCTGTGGCTACTGAGGTACAGATGCTACGGCAGGGGGAGCCAGGACGCCAGAACAGTGGGGATCAACTCCTCCCCACGTTTTACACTTAGATAGATAGTCGAGCCGAGGATAAGCTCGGTCTCAGGAGATAGAGAAGAAGAAGACAGTCAGTGAAGTTCCTCCAGGAAACTACAGGTGTCGCTCTCTAAGCCAGTGGAGCTGGACCTGAACACACCGACACAGGGAGACGGACTGACCTGAACCGACTGAACCACAGGGTTAGAGAGAGTTAGGAGTAGAGACCAGGGTAGATAGAGGAGGTCAGAACAGGGGGGAGGGAGCTGCCAGGCAGGAGGAGGTGAGTAGATAGTGATAGAAGATGTCCATGATTAACATGAGGGGACTTAACTAAAAGAAGCGTAATTCATGATAATGCATATTGTTGCTGAGTATATCATTTACAAGAACAGTTCTTACTGTGTGTTTTATCATGAATTACGCTTCTTTTAGTTAAGTCCCCTCATGTTAATCATGGACATCTTCTATCACTATCTACTCACCTCCTCCTGCCTGGCAGCTCCCTCTATCTGTCTCCCTCTCTCCCTGTTCTGACCTCCTCTTCCTCTGTCTGTCTCCCTCCCCCCTGTTCTGACCTCCTCTCCCTCTATCTACCCTGGTCTCTACTCCTAACTCTCTCTAACCCTGTGGTTCAGTCGGTTCAGGTCAGTCCGTCTCCCTGTGTCGGTGTGTTCAGGTCCGGCTCCACTGGCTTAGAGAGCGACACCTGTAGTTTCCTGGAGGAACTTCACTGACTGTCTTCTTCTTCTCTATCTTTGAGACCGAGCTTATCCTCGGCTCGACTATCTATCTAAGTGTAAAACGTGGGGAGGAGTTGATCCCCACTGTTCTGGCGTCCTGGCTCCCCCTGCCGTAGCATCTGTACCTCAGTAGCCACAGGCTTCTCTCGTCAGCTCGGGGAATCGAACCCGGCCCCACCGCACCAATGTCAGTGGTGTTACCCACTGTGCTAACTGTCAGTACACTGAACGTCGGCTCTGAAGGTAAATCTAACATATTCAATCGGACCACAGCATCAGCTTCACTGGACTAAACCTTTACTTTCATTTATCACCTAGTTGGTTCTTGAAATGACGGCAGTAAAAAGATTTTAGATAATAAAGTAAATAAAGTTGAATTCATTATTCTGCTAAATGTAGGAGTAGAATGTAAAGGGGTCAAATGTGTGAGGCAGCAGTAGTTCAGGTGGTAGAGCAGTCGCCTCCGGACCCCAGAGTGAGCGGTTCGATTCCCGGTTCCTTGGCCCTGTAGTAGCGCCCACTCAGTCTGGCAGCTGTTCAAAATAAAATATATGTTGTTATTATCTATTTTTTTCTTAAAGTCAATCAAAGTAAAATCTGCTGCAGTAATTAAACGTTCTGCTCTCTACAGCATCAGGATGTGGTTATTTACAGTAACGCGTGGTTCTGACACAGCTTCGTGTGTTTTATCAGGAAGTTTGTATTCAGGTAATGGAGCTGGTTCAGGGTTTTAAACCTCTCAGCGACAGCTTCTGGTGTTTATTGTATTATTCACATTCTTTTACTGCGGTTTAAAGTACAAATACCACGTTCAAGTCCTGAAGTAAAACTAAAACTTTACATAGTTGGTTCTTGAAATTACTGCAGTAACAAGATTTTAGATTAATGAAGCAAATAAAGTTTGTTTTCATGAAAATAATTCATTAGTTTGCTAAATGTTGGAGTAAAATAAAAAGTAATCTCCTCCTGAAAAGTCATAAATGACTTCACTAATTGGTTTCGGAGAGATTCCTGCTTCATCAGCTTCAAGAGAAGAAACTCCCGATTCCTCCGATTGGTTCTCAGCTCTCAGGTTTGAAGGTGACGGGACGACAAACGTGTCGTTCAGCATCGTTTCTCATTAATGGAGCAGCAGAACACACAGCTCAGTATTTTTAACCTCTCTCTTAATAACGGTTGATTCTATTTATGGTCTTAAAGAAAACACACACACACACGTTACAAAGAATAAAAGTGAGTAGAAACGTTCATCATTGGTTCTGGAGAAACAAAATAAAGAATCTCTGGTTATTTATTGGTTCTTTATCGTTTCTGCTTCGTTCTGAAGTGTTTTCACTGAAATCTACTGAAAATAAAATGAGTGATGTTGTAACGACTTCAAACACAGAACACAACAGAACAGAACACAACAGAACACAACACAACACAACAGAACACAACAGAACAGAACACAACACAACACAACAGAACACAACACAACAGAACACAACAGAACACAACAGAACAGAACACAACAGAACAGAACACAACACAACACAACACAACAGAACAGAACAGAACACAACAGAACAGAACACAACAGAACACAACAGAACAGAACACAACACAACACAACAGAACACAACAGAACAGAACACAACAGACAAAAAAAACACAACACAACAACACAACACAACAGACACACAACACAACACAACACAACAGAACAAAACACAACAGAACACAACACAACAGAACACAACACAACAGAACAACACAGAACACAACACAACAGAACAGAACACAACAGAACACAACAGAACACAACACAACACAACAACACAACAGAACACAACACAACACAACAGAACACAACACAACAGAACAGAACACAACAGAACACAACACAACACAACACAACACAACAAACAAACAAACAGAACAGACACAACACAACAAACACAAACAAACAACAGAACACAACAAACACAACACAACACAACAGAACAGAAACAAACAAACAGAACACAACACACAACACACAAACACAACACACACAACAAACACAACAGAACAGAACACAACAAACACAACACAACACAACACAACACAACACAACAGAACAAACACAACAGAACAGAACAGAACAAACAGACAGAACAGAACAACACAACATAACACAACACAACAACAGAACAAACAGAACACAACACAACAAACACAACACAACAAACAGAACACAACATAACAAACACAACATAACATAACAAACAAACAGAACACAACAGAACACAACACACATAACACAACAAACACAAACACAACAGAACACAACAAGCTGTGGGTCAATCATTTCAGCCTCCTCTGGTCTCTCCTCTCCTGCTGTCTTCTTTTGTCTCCTCTCTTGTTGCCTCCTTTGGTCTCCTCTCCTCTTCTCTTCTCCTCTCCTGCTGTCTTCTTTTGTCTCCTCTCTTGCTGTCTTCTTTTGTCTCCTCTCCTCTTCTCCTCTCCTAGTGCCTCCTTTTGTCTCCTCTCCTCTCCTGCTGTCTTCTTTTGTCTCCTCTCCTAGTGCCTCCTTTTGTCTCCTCTCCTAGTGCCTCCTTTTGTCTCCTCTCCTCTCCTGCTGTCTTCTTTTGTCTCCTCTCCTAGTGCCTCCTTTTGTCTCCTCTCTTGTTGCCTCCTTTTGTCTCTTCTCCTCTCTTGCTGCCTCCTTTGGTCTCCTCTCCTCTTCTCCTCGCTTGCTGTCTTCTTTTGTCTCCTCTCCTCTCTTGCTGCCTCCTTTGGTCTCCTCTCCTCTTCTCCTCGCTTGCTGTCTTCTTTTGTCTCCTCTCCTGTTGCCTCCTTTTGTCTCCTCTCCTCTCCTGCTGTCTTCTTTTGTCTCCTCTCCTGCTGTCTTCTTTTGTCTCCTCTCCTCTCTTGTTGCCTCCTTTTGTCTCCTCTCCTCTCCTCGCTTGCTGTCTTCTTTTGTCTCCTCTCCTCTCTTGTTGCCTCCTTTTGTCTCCTCGCTTGCTGTCTTCTTTTGTCTCCTCTCCTCTCTTGTTGCCTCCTTTTGTCTCCTCTCCTCTCCTGCTGTCTTCTTTTGTCTCCTCTCCTCTCCTCTCCTGTTGCCTCCTTTTGTCTCCTCTCCTCTCCTGCTGTCTTCTTTTGTCTCCTCTCCTAGTGCCTCCTTTTGTCTCCTCTCTTGCTGCCTCCTTTGGTCTCCTCTCCTCTTCTCCTCTCCTGCTGTCTCCTCTCCTCTCCTAGTGCCTCCTTTTGTCTCCTCTCCTAGTGCCTCCTTTTGTCTCCTCTCCTCTCTTGCTGTCTTCTTTTGTCTCCTCTCCTGCTGTCTTCTTTTGTCTCCTCTCCTCTCTTGCTGTCTCCTCTCCTCTCTTGCTGTCTCCTCTCCTCGCTTGCTGTCTTCTTTTGTCTCCTCTCCTCTTCTCTTCTCCTCTCTTGCTGCCTCCTTTTGTCTCCTCTCCTGCTGTCTTCTTTTGTCTCCTCTCCTCTTCTCCTCTCTTGCTGCCTCCTTTTGTCTCCTCTCCTCTCCTGCCGTCTTCTTTTGTCTCCTCTCCTCTCTTGCTGCCTCCTTTGGTCTCCTCTCCTCTCCTAGCGCCTCCTTTTGTCTCCTCTCTTCTTGCCTCCTTTCTCCTGGTTATTTAATGTCCTTCTTTATCCAGCTCTCCTCCCTCACCCCCCGTTCCTCCCTTTCCGTCCTCCTTTTGTCTTCATTACTTTACCTTCATCTGTCTTTCTTATCCCTTCCTGTTGTTCCTTTATATATCTCCTCCTCCTTTCACCTAATTAGATATTAGAAACTCCATCTCTCATTAACTCCCTCCTAGTTTCCTTCTTTCCTCTCCTGTTTCCTTCAGTCTTCTTTCTCTCCTGTCCTCCTCTGTTACCTTTTTATTTCCTCTCCTCTCTTTTCCTACTCTGTCCTTTGTTGCTACCTCTCGACTCATCTCATTTACTCCTATCATTGTTTATTCTCCTCTCCTGGTTTCCTACTCTCCTAACCTCCCTTGTTACCTCTCCAGTCGTGTCCTCTCCTCATGTCCTCCTTCACTTGTTTTCTTCCTCCTCGTACAGCTGATTTCCCAAACTTGGTCATGTTCTTCGTTCTGCAGCCAAACACTGAGCTTTAAACAACATCCATCATGGACACACACACACACTCTCACACACACACTCTGCTCTGGTCTTCACTTGTTTCTATTTTAGCTCCACTCTCTCAGCGGTCATGGCTCGCTGCAGGAGTTACTTGCGAGGACTCTCCATCTGTGTCACTGTGTTGCTGCTGGTAAGCTAACCGCTAATCTCTAAGTGCTAACAGCACGTTTGTGTTAATTATGACGATGATGAGCAGCTAGAAATAAGATTTACAACATTTATTGAGGATGGAATAAAATGCGGTTGAATCTTTTGTAAAATGACAATAACCTGACAATAATCTACATAATCTAATAATCTGCTCATTACACAGAACAGTTACATCATTAATTTAAAAGTTTTTGCAGAAGCAATTTTCTACATTAAAGCATTTATACACTAAGTTTCTCTTTTAATTGTGAAAACTGCATTAGGGAAGAAGTAGTCAAGTGTATTTTCTGATATTTATATAAATTACTCAGTCTGTGCTCATACACATGTATTGTAAGATTTTGTAATTAAAATATACCGATGATGATAATGATTAAGATGATTTTACTCTATAAAAGACTCAAGTTGCTAATAATAATAATATATTTTAAGTATCATATGCTGATGACACCTCTTTATTTCTATGAACTGTTCATTTAATTTCTGTGCCAATGTTAGTTTTTTTTTAATGAATTTTAACTTTCATTAATCATCATTAAATACAATCTTTACTGCTACTACCAGTCGTTAATCATACCAGGATCAGTGCAGATGCTGGTAAACGTATTGTTTTGGTGCTATCTGAGGTGAAGGTCTGCCTAAATTAGTTTTAGTTAAGGTGTTTATGTTATTACGATGTGCTGATGACACCATTCTGTACGACCAAATCCCTAATGACAGTTTTTTATTTTTTGCATTTTGGTTGATATTGTTAGTTGCTTGTCAGGCACATTTAAAGATTTTGCAATAACACGAATATCTTCATTGTCCGGCATAAACAAAGTATTTGTTCTTGTCATTCCAATACTTTTGGTTGGCACTGAAGAACAACGAGTAGCAAAAAAGACCAGTGCAGTGTTGTTATAGATATAACAATTATAAAGTAATTTAGACACAGTTTACCTATTTGTCAAACATATGACGAGTTTACTTTTAAAATACCAGTGTTACATAAGGTATTAATCTAATCAGTCAATCTTTGTTTAGGTTTCTTCTTCCTTTCCTCTTCTTATTTTTCCTCTTCTTTCCCCTCCCACGTTTTCCTCATTATTCTTCTGTAATTTGCTGCTCATTTTCTCCCCTCAGTGAATCCTACCTTTAACTTTCCTATTTTAAAAGGCTTTACTTAGATTCTGTAGGATCTGTGTCACATTTAGTTCCTGCATCAACTTAAAGATCCATAATGAAGCAAAACGGAATAAAAAGACTTAAACACTTCCTCCTCTGTGAAAACCAACCAAACAACAGTTCACTGCTACTTTTCCTCATATATTCTTCTCCAATATAAACCTGCAGGTGTCTGGTGTCGTGATGATCGGTGTCGGGTTTTCTTCCATCGACGGCAACACACCCGTTGCTGAGGTGATTCTGTGTGTATTTACTGGTCTTCATTGTCATCTGCAGCCTGTTACTAAGCACTCTTGTTGTTCACATTATAGGACAGGAAATAAATACTTTGACAAATATATGAACAATACATTAAATGCATAAAGACAAAATATCTTAATATCATAAATATCAAATATCTTGATGTCTCTCCATAAATATTTTATCTTTTGAAAAGCTGCTCAGTCAGTATTGATTTGTCACCTGACATTACCAACAAAACAAAATGGTTATAGAACTGAATTAGTTTAGGCAACTGAGAATATGAAACTGCAGCACTAACACTAAAAGCTAATTTAATGTGGATGCAAAGTTACTTTCCTACATCTTATTTTGTGTTCAATAAATTCCAGGATCAATTATTTACTGCTGGTCTTTCTTTAGATGTTGACTGTATTGATGTTGGCGCTGGTTTAGTTTCTCCTCTCAAGCTGAAAGTATGAAAAGTGAATTTAGTTTCTAAATCAGAGCTAAATCTGTGAAACTAATAAACCTTTTTATCAAAGGACTAGTAATTTACCTGTCCATCTCTCTCTTTCTCTCCCAGTTGTTTGACCAGTTGTCCAGTAGCGATGGTTTACTGGTCCTGCAGGTGTTTGGTCCAATCACAGTGATATTATCTGTTCTTGGCATCTGTGCTGCATCTTTGGATCTCAAACCTCTGCTGCTGGTGGTGAGATAAACACAAGCAAAAGAAAAAAAGGTTTTCATTAAAAGCTGTACATTTGTTTTATTGTGATCTGTGTTAAGACAAGTCCAGATTTTAGCTTGTTTTCAGAAAAGAGAGACAGCGAGCTCTCTGTGAAAAAGATTTAAATAACCAAACACTAAAATATATTTCCCTCCATTATCTAGGTCTTTATTTCACCCTGTCTAGATTGGTCCTCTTCACTTGCCTTAGCAAAAGTACTTCCTCAGGTCTGAGGTCTTCAGATTAGGGTCTGTAACTGTTCCTCACTCCAGACTCCAAACTAGAGGAGACTGTGCTTTTAAATTCTCTTCTGTTAAACTCTGGACCCCTTTGTTTAGTCTGGCAGTTGCATAGTGACAGTGTTTACACGTCCCCCATTAGTCTATTATTTTTAATCTTTTTTGAGATGTCAGATCTAGAATGGTGAACATTAGATATCGCCCTCGCTGCTCTCTAATTATTAGCCATTGAATGTTCGGTCGACCACTATTATGAACTTTAAACACCTACATCCCCCCCTCTTGGCTAAAATGAATACACTCCACCAGGAGGTGTTAGACATACCTTTTGGTTCAAACACACACACCTAACCTGTGATAATCTTTTGCAGTTTTCTGTTTTGATATTCGTGGAGTTTGTGGCTCTGATGGTTGTTGCCTCACCGCTGGTTCAGGTTCAAGCTCAGGTAACACTATTAATCTGTAAAATCATCTTTTATAGTCCTACTGGTGCCTCACTGAGGTTGGATGGTAACCACACCATAATAACAATAACTCTGTTGTCTGTCATGTCTCCTAACTGCTTGTATCCACCGTGTTTTCTGTTCTGCAGCTCGACAGTGAAGTGGACAAGGTCTTTCTGAACGTGACTCCCCTGCACAGAGCAGAGCCTTATATCCAGAAGGAACTGAACAAACTCCAGGCCTCGGTAAGAGACATAATGAAGTGTACTTTTGTACTTTACTAGTCAGAATTACACTAAAGATAAATTTCATGTGATCATATCTAATGCTCAGGACTCCTGTTGTGGTTTGAGGAGTTTTGAAGACTGGGAGAATCGACCTCCTGACTCCTGTTTTTGCACACCTCCCATTGCTGCCTCTGGCCCACAGCCAAGGTGAGAATGTCCAGAATCAGCTTTAGATTTGTACAGAAGTGTTGTGATTCCTAAAGAGTTGAGAGGTTCAGTCTGGCCCGCGGGATAAATCTGAAAGTGAAAAAATGCAATGAGACATAAAGTAGGATTTCTGAAAAATAAACTATTCCTAAATTGTTCGCTAGGGGCGCTAGGGTGTTTTAGACATGGAGTAGCTGAAAAAAGAAGAAGAAGAAAAAGACGAAACAATTCTGAGATAGACACAGCTAATGTTCAGTGATTACTACCATACATCTACTTTTGTACTCGCCTTCGCACCCTCATTAGCCAAAATGTCTTTCTCAAAAAGGAGAAAACTTCACTACAAAAAAGTTTGGTATGTATTTTTTATGTGTTTCATGTATAAATCTTATATTTACAGGCCAGGTGGTTACTTTCTATCTTATACATTTCAAATGACCACCAAGTTTTGAGAATTATTACACATGTAGAGTAAAAATAATTCCTATATGTTAAGTTAATTTAATGTTGAAGTTCAATAGGCTACCATATTTTTCAAATCTAAATACCTGTGACATTTGTGTTTTGTGCCTTTTGTACAATCACTGTGATCAGTTGTAATGCACACATGTAAATGATAAACTGAAGCAAACTGCACGTTTTTCTTGGGAAATCTGACTTTCTTCATAATGTGTTTTGTAATAGGATAGCTCATTGAATAAAAAAAAATATCCTAATGTAATTGTACTTCTTTCCACTAAAACAAAGGGGAAAACATGAATTTATTGTTACTTATAACTATGATTTACCTCGATTTTAATGGTCCGGCCCACTTGACATCAAATTATACTGTATGTGGCCCCTGAACTAAAATGAGTTTGACACCCCTGGTTTAAGGGGTGTTTGCGTCTCCATTAGTAGGTTTCAGCAGTCAAAGATTTCACATGGGAAGCATTAACAGTTTGAGTTTGTAGAATATGTTTATAGAAAAAAAAATTAAAAATTTAACACAAAAGCATGGTGAGAACAGAAACATGAAAGATTTTACATAAGTAGCTCTGAGCTTCTAGAAGCGTTTCACTTCTTTTTAAAGAGTTTACATTTTTGTTGGACAGAAAGACAAATTCTAAATTAAAATTTGGATCTAGGGAGATGAAGCAAGTCAGCCTTTCTTCCAAAGCAAAATCCCTGTGGGATTAATAAAGTTCATTGGAATCTAGGAAATATGTTCTTGTGGTTCTGGTCCCCAGTCATGCTTTAAAAATATATCTTAGCTTCTGTTCTTCTCTCTTTTGGCTTACAGCTCTGGGCCTGGTAACTCCAGCACAGAGGGGCTATATGAGCTGGTGGGCAGCGACCACTGTCCACCAGACCCACAAGTTACAGAGAAATTATGGGTTCACTCCAAGGTAAATAAATTTGTTCATCTCCTTAATTCTGAATTACTCAACTCTGCTGCATTTCTGTTAGTATTCCCCTTATTCCCCTATCTTTTGTGGTGTGTAGCTGATTAAATCAATTTATTTGAGCGCTGCGGTTTCAGCAATTTGCACTTGCTTTATATCAAAGTTCTGCCAACAAATACTTATTGACTAACTGTCCTATTTCACCCTGACTTTTGACATCACAAGAGGTTTTCCTAATCACCACAGTGAGGAGAAAACAAGCCATTATTAATATTGAATACTGATCTATGACTTGTTTGTGGCAGCCCTGTGGTCTCATCCTGAAGAGTTACCTGAGCTTCCCCATCAAACTCAGGATAGGAATCATTTCAGCTGTTGCAACTATTACGGTAATAATTAAACAATGTCTTTATTTGTGGTTTGACTATTATGATCATCTCTTGTGAGAAACCGGGGTTCAAATCCTGGCTGTGGACCACCTCCAGTAGGTGTAGGTAGGTGTTGTACCTCCCTTCCACCAAATGACGAAATGTAGGTTTCTAGATGAGTTTAAATTAATGGATGTACATAAGGAGTTTCCAGTAATACATTTATAGAGGAGTTCTGACTTATATGTAAAAATCCTCCATGTTAAAGACTGAATTACATATATTCTAATTGGGCAAGTGTGTTGCAGATGGCAGCCATCGCTCTGTGTCTGGCTCTGGGTCTGGAAGAATACTGGAAGACGCCTCCAGTAGAAACGACAGTTGACGACTTCAACAGAGTGAAATTCGAACCCAAACCAAGTCTCACCTGACCCCTGATGTCTGCCCCCTGAACCCAAAAGGCACTGATACACAGAGCTGGTCACAGTCGTAAAAATTCAATATAGTCACAGTGTTAGGTTTAAAGGGATCTAAAAACATTCATATTTCTGTGTGATGAGACAGTTACACAATAATCACTGATCTAAGTAATAGTCTAAATGACTCTAAATCTCAAAAGGTAGTACCAACTTAGCCGTGTTATCAAACAGAAAGGACCGACAAATCTTTGCAGCCATTTTTCCATAAACTTCACTTACACTCCAGATTCAACACCTCTCTATTTAGCTAAAGGTTATTTTGGCATCTGACACTGGGAAGGGGTTAAAAACGCCACTATTGAGAAGAGCTTGTGTAGTTATTATATGTACTATCAATCAGATGTTTTAAATTTAATATGATATTTAAGTGATTTGTGGGTGATTGTGTGTAAATCAGAGTCAGTAACAGCAGCAGTTATATCAAAAGACTACCAGGGCAAGAATCTTAAAAAGGAGGAATAACTACTGGTTGTGAAATGTTTGGCTTTATAAATAAAGTTTACTCATGTTTACCCATAATCCTGCATCGGTTACGTGTGTGATCTTTAGTTGTAGTTTCCACTCGCAGCCACACGATGGCTGTAATGTGATACTGATGAAGCTCAGTGTTTGGGCAAATTCCTCCTCGGTTCTCCACAGCTTCACATTATACTCAAGATTTTCCCCTTTTCACTAATCTCTGAAGATGTCGATTTATCTGATCTAAGTCTACATCTTTTGAACAGTAATCCAAGTCAAACCATCTGCGAAACAGAAAGAGAGGAAAAGTCTCTTTAAAGCTGCTTTTTAGTAATAAATCACAAGATAAAAAGGCGGGGAAGAATTCACCCACTGTATTTTATTAGTCTGATTTACAACTAAAGCTGTCAAATACATTTGTAGCTGTAAAAACAAAAGTACAGTATTTATTTTGAAAAGTAGTGAAGCAGCCACTCTTTCACCAAATTAAGTTTATTTATTTAATAATACATTATCTTATTGTGTGTAAACAAGCCAAACTTGGTCTTGCACTATAAACGAAATTCAAAATCTAATAATGGAGGTTAAAGAGAGCAGAGTTGCGATGAAATGGCTAGAGGAAGAAATTACAACCAACATCCTGGCTGCTGTTTATTTTTATGTTACCGGACCCTGTGGTTAATTTACTCGACTGCTGTGTTAAGTTTTTCTTTTTATGTTACTTTTACTGCACTACATTGATACCGTATACTTTATCCCATTGATCTGACAGACTACAGTACTTTTTAGATGCAGTTATCTGATCTACTCATGTTGTTATTGTAATTTCCAGGATATCGAGGTCTTTCTGGAAGGCTGAGTGTCAAGGGTAGGATTTCCTGTTGCAATTGTCAGCCAACACTCTTGTAATTCCTATAGGAACATTGTATACCAGCACCCGACGTGTGTCGTCCCAAATCCTGAAATTCTTGTTGCAAACAATGGGCGCAGTGTGGACACAAAATCAGGCTAAACGTGGCAGCTGGCCTCTTTTTTTACTAAGATATAGTTGCTGTAGCTCATCAAAGTGATGAATGACCTCTTCCACCAACACCTTTGGATTAAATTTGTTTTTCCACTTACACTGGTCATTCTCCTATCTCTCAGTGACAAACACCAGTGAAAAATGCAAAATATGGAACATGCCACCACCATGTTTGTTCCTGTTTTTTTTTTTTTTTTGTAGATCACCGGCTAGATGTATAGGACTGCGCACAATTCAATAGTCGCTATTTGAAAGTTGCATAATTAAGTACAATTCCAGGATATTGTAACTGCTAAACAATGTGCAGGGCAGTTTCCTTGTGTTCTGTGTTTTTGCACTGCATGCAACATTTTGGTGAACTGACACACTTTTAAAATATTCTGTGGAGAATAGCTGACATGCAGTGAAAAGAGAGAAATGTGACAGAGGCTGCTGCATCTAGATCTATTGCAATTGCTGAAAGCATCGAGGTGAATTAGATTAAATATGAAAACAATATAACTTCAAGTACAATCTGAGACAAAATTAAATGATTTCGATGGAACTGTTCATTCAGGTGATTGAGGGTAAGTCAAAATGTCAAGTCAAAAAAGAATTAAATAAATGAATAAATAAACAGACAAAAAATTAACAGAAAGAAAAGCAAAATGACTACATAACAATGCAGAATGAAAGCTGAACAAATGAAAATGTTTAAAATGACTTAGAAATGTCAACTGATATAGTATAGATAGTTCAGGCTGTGGGGCAATCCTCCTGCAACAAAACTCATTGGGGAAACCTCTCCAACCAACTCCTGCCCCACTTATCTTCCAGAATATAATAAATAAAATGTACTTTTATCACTGTACACTGTAGCTTTAAGATTTCCCCTTTATAAAACTGAAACACCCAAACTGGAAAAACCCAACAGACCAAGAGATAAAGTACACAATAGTATTGGGTGGGCGTTAACTTTTGGCCCCCACTGTGGATTTACTTGAATCTTAAGACAAAATGTTATGCTATAACCTTCAATTAACAACAGGTTATGCAAATATGGAAATCAAATTTTGTTTCAAATTTGCTTCTCCCAAAACATCATTAGTTTTACACGAATCTGATTTTTGGGGGGACAGTGTATTTGTTATCAGCATTAGGAAAATTCAGTTGTAAATGCAGAATGAACACATTTAGATTACATTAATCAATTAAATCAGCAATAAGATGAGACAGAACACATCTAGGCCGTACTGCAGAGGGAAGTGTAAATGCCAATATCTTCCAGTAACAGATCACATGTTGATACCAGTGCAAATGGAGCCTTAACCGTATTAATGTTATAAAGGGAAACTAGAGTCTTCTGTGACATGTCCCAGAGCATAAACATATGACCCATAAAGCAAAATGAAAGTGTGTCAGTTAATGGTTTAGAGAGATTTCCGAGATACTTTTGGGGTTTTTATGGGAGTTGGATGATGGACTTTGTTGTTTGACAAAAGTCACCACTTTTCTGAGAATTCTTTTTTGTTACCACATGGTAGGTTTCCACTCAAATATGTGGGGTGATGTAAACTATATATTCCATTTGACCTACTTTCATGTCACAGAATCAACAGCATTTACACCTGGTTGCCGACAGGTTGCGTCTTTCCCAGCATTTAAAATCTATAGATTTGGTACCAGCATGAATATCAGTGGAAGCTCTGGGAGCCACACAAGCCTACAAGAAGTAATCCTCCCAGCAGGTTTCTGCAGGGAGTGGCAACAAACAAAGAGACAGCTTGTAAAGCTTCTGATGCACACATGAAGCAACGTAGAGACATGACCTTTAGTTTTTTTCTTTCCTGTAAGTGGATTCTTCAGTAAAACATCTGAAATGAATCCAAACAATCCTCTGCGGTATATCTTCTTGTCTCTACATGTCGAACGCATGAAAAGGTTCCGTGTTACAAACCATGAGAAAAAGTGCAACTCCTCTTCTCTCAGCTTTGTTTCCACATAAAAGTCACAATGGTTCTTGAGAAACTATTTTAACTTAAGTGATGTTTGTTTACTGTATAAAACATTATCAGCTATTTGATTTTACAAGTTGTTGTTTTTTCTATCTTCTTTCTTTCTGTCTGTAACTTAGTTTAGCTTGCTATGAAAGTTTCACTTTGTGCCAAGATAATCCAAGTTCTTATGACACTTTCTTTGATAGTAAAGTATCAGCTTCAAAATGCAAATATATGCAAATGTCACACTGTCAATGAGTGGTACTGAGAGATGTGGTACAGATGGGTACCAAATCTTGCTTACTTGGGCTTTGAATATTTTCTATTTTCTGCCAAAGCCAGAAGCTTCTAAGAGATTTTATCTACCTAAAACTACATTTAAGAAGGTTGTTTACAACCTAACTTAACTTGCTGTACACTGCAGAAACCATACTAGGCATCAGGGCCAAACATGAGTAATCCACACAGACAGATTTAACAATCTACAATTTCTCACAGATTGAATAAAGTTTAAAATATATATATATATATATATATATATATATAAAGGATTTAGAGCTTAGCAGATTTCCTCCGATAGAGCCAATTTGTTTCTGTAGGTTCTTAAACGTATTGTGTATTTACAAGATTGTTTGTTGTCACTTTGGCTGAAATCAAAGTAAAAACTCACTTCAGTTGCACTTGAAACCCCCTAAAGTGGGGTATAATAGATCTGTGCTGGAAATGCATGAGTATCATTTTCTCACCTGCAGCCGTTTTCGTGGCAGCAATTTTTAACAGCCACCAGCCAAACCACAAGTCTGTTATTTCAGAAATGAAAGTGTATACACTATTAAGATAAAAGTTCTGTGAGTAAGTGATATGAAAGTGAATGAATCTACTAACTGTACTAAGCTAATCTTAAAACTCTGATGTTATTTATATTGAGAGCTCCGTTGTTGTTTTAAACAGAACGCAAAGAAGGTTCAACGGTTTTCAGAGAGCAGTTAACAACAACCACAAAAAGATGCTTAAAAAAGTAGCTTCAGTATCTGTTTAAAGTCTAAGAATCTATAAGGCAACAGGATTTCTCTATACCATGGTATCACTGTGTTTCTTCTGCCTTCTTTCTCCTTTGCACTTACTGTCTCTGTTTATTTGTCATTCTTCACGGTAAAGCTGATAAATTTGTTTAAAAATAAACTGACTAACTTCTTTCTAAGGGTTTGTTTGATTACTAAATGGTAGTCCAAGTCACAAAGCGTCACATCACCTACAAACCATGGAAATCCTCAGTGAAATTAAAGTCTGCTGAACCATTAAAAGTGAAACTGACAGTTACTTCTGTGGAAGTTACAAAGCCTCAAATACCAAAATGGGGCAGGTGAAGAAGAAAGTGGAATTTTCTCACACTGTCTACAGTAACTGTACAAAACGTTAGAAAGAGACATTGCACAAGCACAGCAAAAACAAGTCTGAGTAGTAAAACTAAGACTGACAAACCACAAATCACAGAACCTGTTTTTCACCAAAGCTGTGTCAACAGAACTGACAAAAAACATTAACAATTTGTATGTTAATGCTTTAACTATGTGTAATATTCAGTTAATTTTAATGGGATAACATATTAAAAGCTCTACTCTTTTAAACTTAGTTCATGATTTATTTATTGCATTATTGTCCATATTTTTGATTTTGAACCTGTCTGTAGCCAAATGTTTTGCATGTTCACCTGTTCTGATGTACACTGACTAAAGGACTCTCATGGTTACATGACCAAAAATACTAAATTAATTCACTGCCTGAAGAGGTTATGTCTGGTGTAGGAGGGAGTTTTCATGATGTTGAGGATTTCATGAATTTGCTTTGCTAATAATTTTTTCCTCCATGTTCTTACTGTGAAAGACTAAGGCAGATGCTGTCAATAGCAATAGCAATAAACTGTACAGTTTACTAGAGACAGGTGCAGGCAGACTCACCTTCTTCAGTCAATGCACGAGGTGCAGGTATTGCTGTGATTTCCTGGAGGTCATAAGAAGCCCAAGAGAGGTTCTTTTGTTGTTGTTTTACATCACACTGGTAGTTCACCAACACTCTGTAAGCTTCTTAAGCTTCAAGCCTTTCATTGCTTTAACTTAATGATCCAGTTGGGAATTCAGAAGTTGCCCACAATTCAGTTTTTACAGAATATGTACACAACATACAAAAGACCTCAAGTTTACTATCCATCCGCTACATATCCAACCACTACCACTGGTTCCCTGACAGAAAGGCTGCAGTTTGTCAGGCTGGGAAAATGCATCTTCGGTAAAGTGCTAAGCAGCACTGGGGCTCCACAGGGGACTTTTTGAGTGTTACCACATTCAAAAGTACAAGTGATGATACCGCATTTGTTGCATGTATCACTAATGAACAAGAAGAGAACTGATAAGATCCTTCAGTGACTGGAGTCACAAAAACTGCCTTCTACTGAACACCTCCAATTTATTTGATCTTATCTTGAGAATTTGTCTTTTCTTAGAAATCTGTTGGAAGAGGCTACAAATGTTTTACCAAACTGCAGAGTGTGCAGTTTTATGCTGCAGTCTGCTGAGTGGGCAGCTTTAAACAGACGTAATCAAGGCGGCGGGAGAAAGGGGAAACACACACAGAAAAGATAGAAATCATTCTTGTTCAATTGTCATTCTTTAGGTTTGGTGATTTTGAAATTTGGATTTCAGTTGTTTAAATAGCTTACTCCAGCAGAATACGAGCAATCTGTACTTCCCAGTTTCATGAACTGTAGCGTTGTTTTGCATTAGGGAAATTGGTATATAACTTCTCCTTTCAAAAACGCTTTGGCAATAAGAGCCCTTATAGCTCTGAAACAACCTCCACATTCCACATAAGTAGGCAACCACTGCAACTACGCTGATGATTCAGTTCGCGTATGATGCAACATGCTGTAGAGCAGGGGATTGCCAGAACAAGAAAGAAACAAGGTGGTGAAAACTGGTAAAAATGTGAGAAGCTACAAGAGCAGCAGTAGCTACTGAACACAGGCTAAACACAACTGCATCATTGCATGGGAGGAATAGGAAGAGACACACTACCAATTACCACTACCAAACTAAAGGTGGCAGAAAATTACATGCACTTGCACTAAGCACAGGAAAACTTCGTGATTGCTTCTGATTTACGTATCACCAAAGTGGGGATGAAAAGAGTATTCCTAATTTCAAAAAACTGGAATAAGAGGATTTTTTTAACTAACAATAATTTCAAACACACTGCTTCTTAAAATCCTGCAAGTAGTCTTGAACAAGCAAAAACTGAAAACCACTGATCTGCCTAACTATAAAGACTTCAGAGATATACGAAGTACACAAGCGCTTATGAATAATGACATGATGCAGTTGTTGTCTACACAAACATGTTGGTAAGGAGCAAGTATAGCAGTGCCCTTGGAGCTAGTTAGAGTTAGGACTAATTAAATGACATGTCCATAAATCCCCAAGAGGCCTTAGACTTAAAATATGTTTGAATCTCTTTATCCTTTGATAAATGATAATGTGACATAACACACTCCACTGTCCACATAGATAAAAATTGTAATGTAAAACATTCTGACAATGACATCCAGTCAGGATTCTAGACTGCATTATTTAATAATCAATTTCCAACTCACCAGTATAACCTTAGTACAGAACAAATAGTAACAGATCTATTTTTGGGTCCCATCACACCAGCATTCTTGCTCCAATTGTACCAAATTTAATTTCTTTACCAATCAAATATGATATAACCAATTTTATATAACATTAATTTAGGTTTTGGATCTATATGTTAAAATACGCTAAGATATGTTAAAGTAGGACTCAAGGAACTTTAGCAATAAATTGTTTTGTCTATTCGTGTGCTGCAGAAACACCACCCTTTGGTCCACTAAACCACAGTAGACACACAGTTGACCGATTATGTAATAGCAGTAAAGCTTAACAGCAAGAACTCAGGTTACATCTGCTTACTTTAACCAAAAAGGGTAGTATTAAGGCCAACTGGCATCGTGGTACTGACACACCTCAACATCTTTAGATATAAACTCTGAATGCAGAGATTTTCAAATACTACACATACTAAAAATACTTTTATATAATAATATTATATAATATTTTGATGCAGACCTAAAAAAACAAAACAATCCTGTTTCAAAATTATTTCTTGCAACATATTTAGTATTTAATAAGAGATAAATGAAAAGGTGGCACGTGATTAATGATTAAATCTGGTCTTGAAGACATGCGTTGAACTTAGTGAAAAGTAAAGGCAAAAACCCTAACCTTTTAAAGGTTCAACTTTGAAACAAAAACTTAACTTTTATGTTGTCATCCATTCACTTTATCTGGAATTTTTTCAGATCCAATTTCACATCTTATGACATAACTTCTCTTCCTGAATGGGAAAAGAGAACCCCCCCCTCGTCATCAACATCTGCATTCCTTCAGACATTACTCAGTTCTGCCCACTGTTACCGTAACTTTTCTTGTTCCCTCCTTTTTTCATGCATTACTTGGATCTGACGTTTACACTTATGAAAAAAGGATTTATAAGCTTTGTTATTAGCAGCTCACAACTCACATACCTGAAGGGGACGTTCCTTTTTCAGTTATTTTGTAAAACACATGTCTCTCAGTGGGGCCAGAAGCAGGTAATTACTTTTTTCCTATGACCTGCACTCTGTTTTTCTACAGTCATGAGGACGGATGGCGCCATTCTACACATATGGAGGAGGTGTGGTCTCCTTCATCAGACCCCGCGTAAACACTTCATAGATCTAGAACAGTTAGAGAGGACAAAAAGCCTTTGTGAAGGGTTTGCAACAGGAAGTTAAAGGCTGTTGGTTTTATATATTTTATACAAATAAACAAACAAACCCAATGATCTATGTATCATATTAACATAGTGTAAATCTGTAAGTCTGATATAGCTCAATAATTTAAGCCATAAAGCAACATTATTATTACATAATCACATTATTTTTTTTAGACCAAAACAATACAAAGATTAAATCAGATCTCATCACAAAGATCTCGTCACAAAATAACAGGAGAAAAATGCAATATTAAAGAGTTTTTTTGAAAATAATAAAGATTCCTGATTTTTTTTTATGTTACCAGTGTCACCTTAAGCCATAATTACAATATTTAACTAATGACTTTGATCACATGTGAGTTCTAGTTTTAAAGAGGAAGCTATAAGTTTCCTTTATAGAATAGTTTTCTGTCACTTGTGCAAAACCATATTTCTACTACGGCAGTAGTTTCTTTACACTTGTAGTAGGTTTCTCAGTTCTTAAACTGTGCATATTATCAAACATAAACTCAGCAACAAAGAGCTCAGCCCCATCTCTCTACTGTGGCAAATGAGGAATGTTAGTTTGATGTGTTAACAGATGTGTCAAATGTGCATTTTCAGTGCAGATATGATAAAAAATGTTAAAAATGTGCTACTATTACTAGGAGTTGCAGTTTCTATACCTGCTTCCTCTCTTTGGTCTTCTGCTTTCCCTTTGTTGAAGGGCAAAAACACATTAACGCCACCTGTTCGTAAAGAGAATTATGTCTTAGTACCACTTTTTGGCCCAGACAAAGGTGACCTTAAGCGAAGCAGCAGTCTATCTCAGTTGCTTTTAGTTCTTTTGTGTCTCAGTTTGGCGTGTCACAGCCTTTAAACAACCTGAGTGCCACACATGGGTACGCAGGTTAGAATGGATAAGGACTGAATGGCTTTCCAGGGGATCTCTAAACTCCCTATCCATATCTCTCTTAACATTTTCCATTCTAGATCATCTACATAGATAAGTTTTTACAAACCTCCTTTGTTGTAGTAAACAGAGCTTTGCATGGAATACATTAAAAGATACATTTCAATTAGAAACTCAGCCTAATTCAAAACCTGCCTCTGAACTCTTACGTCATTGTCCTGTGTTCCTGTCATAAACTGTGTGAAGTGTGTGGTTAGATTGATTGAACCAACCTCCAGAGTGAGTCAGCTCCAATTCTTGGGAAAGATTCTTTTCACTTATTGCATATGCGTGTGTGTGTGTGTGTCAGGTGTTTGGCTGCAGATCGGCTCTGTATTTCACAGATCTGCATTCAACCCTCGCTCATTCACTCTACATATAGTTCATCACAGCATCCACAGCTGCACATCATCAAACATACTGTTACATGAACACAGCTTTACTTCTTTACCTCCTGAGAGCCAATTACTAAAAAGCTGAAGATGGGGAAAATTAATGGATGCCTCAAGTGTCTCTTTGTCTTTTTCAATGTGCTGTTTGCGGTAAGTATGAACTTTTTTTTATATTGGTTGTTTTCTTGTTTTGTCAATTCTTTGTTCAGTCCTTTGAAAAAGTCCACAAAGTAAAAAATTATATGGATTTTCTTTTTTCTTATTTTGGCCGTAGTTATAGGTTTTAATAAACATTAAAAAACATTTTAATTAATGGGCTGAAAGAAAGAACCAAATACTCATTCAGTGAAAGATGGTTTTCTAATTGATTTTAAACCCTTACTAAAAACATAAACGTGTGGAAAAAGTCCAGTATACTTAAAATGATATAAGATGCAAATTGAGTAACAATAAATAAAAACAAAAAAGACGCTTTTTTCAATTATGATTTTATATTTAAACAATCTTAATTATTAACTACATACTGTATATTACAATAAGGAGTAAAGTGATCAAGCATCAACCAAATGTGTAAAGCATCAATCATTTTCAAGAACAATAAGCAGGTCCAGATTTTTTCCACTCGAGTTCAGTAAACACTGGTTTCCAGTAAGAGGGAGACAAAAAAAAAAAAAACCCCACAAGAGCGAGGGGGGGGTAAACAGACAAGTCTCAGCAGCAGCGAACAGGGTCATATTTCAGTCTGACAACCGACCCCCTTTCCTTTGCCCTAATGGAGTTTCTTCCTTTTTTGTCTAGAGCATGTTTTCAGCTTTAACCACTAGAAAAAACATAATAGAAAACATTTGGAGAGACTGTTTTAAGGCTGAACAACATATAAAATCCTTTTTACTTTACAGGAGAAAGTGTATAAATGTAAGGAACCTCCCTTTTTAATGTTGCCTCTTTTCTCTTTCTTTTTTTCCCCTCACACAAGAGTTAATTTCCAGTTAAAATTTTCTAAATCATACAGATATGAACATGTTGGATTAGCAGTATGTATTAAAAATTCAAATATATGTATACATAATGTACTTTTGGCAAGATTACAAGGAATGTTTGGGTTGGGAAATGCACCATTTGCCCCAGGGTATAATGTGAGTCCAGTTCTTAGATCTCTGTCTCCATCTAGTGTCTGAAAAGACATGAAACTCCCACATGAGGAAAAAAAGGGAGCGATCTTGCCCCGAAACAGACGCAATGCCTGGCATAAGAAAACCTCACATCCCCAGACTGAGAGAATCTAATTTAGGTCCTTTTGGGTCATTCTGTTTCTAACTACTGTACATGAGTCTTCTGACCCTGCACCTGTGCCCTGTAGGACCACTCAGTGATCTTTCCATTCTTTAATATTTCATTTTGTGGCTGTTACAAGTGTACAAATACATGTTATAATGCCTCTTAAAACAAATGTCTTCTGGTGTTGAGACTAAAAGGCTCATTTATGGTTTGCTTCAGCCAATCATGACAATATTTATTATTTTACTGCACAAATTAACTAAAGGGATGTGTCCTCAGATTGTCGGATGTCTGCTGATCTATGGCTCAATCAAGTCCACTGCCCACAGCCAACAGGTAAACACCATTAATATTACAATGTAGATTCCAGTTTGTCTTGAATGTGGCAATATATCCTTGGACTATGCTACATCATTATAATGAAATGCAATGGAAAAACAAAATGTGAAAATGGCTCTTACATTGAATGAGTGATGCACTTTCTTATTAAGTTACAACACTTTGTTAAATGTGATATTATCATCATCATCAAGGTTTTTGCTTCTTAATTCTTAACATAATTCTTTCTCTGCTTTTGTAACTCAAAACAAGCATTGGTCAAATGTATTATAAGAACAGAATATAAATGCTGTCAACAGACCCTAAACCAGAAACGCATGTTTATCTTTGTCAGGTCAGCAGTTGCTGCCAAACAGCTTCTGTTTAACAGGATGTCTGTTGGCAGACAGAGCAAATTTACTGTAATTTGTCCAATATCATGGACAAAAATTTTAATAGGAGAGTTTGTGTTGATTTGGAGCAATAAATAATAAAAACAGGTTGGGGGGGAGATCCTCCCTCAAGTGGAGGAGTTTAAGTATCTTGGGGTCTTGTTCACGAGTGAGGGAAATAGGGAGCGTGAGATTGACAGACGGATTGGTGCATCGGCAGCAGTAATGCGGTCGGTGTACCGGTCCGTCGTGGTGAAAAAGGAGCTGAGCCGAAAGGCAAAGCTCTCGATTTACCGGTCAGTCTACGTTCCTACCCTCACCTATGGTCATGAGCTTTGGGTCATGACCGAAAGGACAAGGTCGCGGATACAAGCGGCCGAAATGAGTTTCCTCCGCAGAGTGGCTGGGCGCACCCTTAGAGATAGGGTGAGGAGCTCAGTCACCCGGGAGGAGCTCGGAGTAGAGCCGCTGCTCCTCTGCATCGAGAGGGGCCAGTTGAGGTGGCTTGGGCATCTGTTTCGGATGCCCCCGGGACGCCTCGTAGGGGAGGTTTTCGGTCCTGTCCCACCGGGAGGAGGCCCCGGGGAAGACCCAGGACACGTTGGAGGGACTATGTCTCTCGGCTGGCCTGGGAACGCCTCGGTGTCCCCCCGGAAGAGCTGGAGGAGGTGTCTAGGGAGAGGGAAGTCTGGGCATCTCTGCTTAAGCTGCTCACCCCGCGACCCGGCCCCGGATAAGCGGAAGAAAATGGATGGATGGATGGATGGAATAATAAAAAAAAAAAAAGTTCAATCTTGCGTGATCTCTATTAAAGACAGAAAGAAGACCCTTGTATAATCACTAACTGCCAGCAGTTTAGAAATCCTATATGGTTATGCCATAAATAAATATTCTCAGAGCAGTGAGTTTAATTAAAACAAACTTGAACGTTTCTTTTTGTTTTTTAGATACAACTCTATGCATAATCCCGTATAAAGAATGGGTCTAAAGATAGACAATACATAACAACACAATGTTCAGGAATGTTTAACATGGAGGTGTAAAATTTGGGGTGGTTATAGGTAGCCTACATGTAGTGTGGGATCTGATTTCTTAGATGCAATCGTCTATTCTCACGGCTAACTTTCTCTGCAGCAGGAAAACAGAATCATCAGATCAAAAATATTAACAGCTACATACACAGCATCTCTAGTGTTTCATTATTCTATGAAACCCAATTTTATCCCTTTGTTTTTAACTAATGAAATTGACTTTCCATTTCTGTCCTCTAAGCACACATAATAAGGTTTTAGATTGCCTGCATCCCAACACCCATTTTCAACATTAGATATGAAAACTTAGGCTGTAAAATGAGATCCATATGGTCCTTTGTGCAGTATTGGCCCAGATGAACATTTTTTGTCAGGAAATTACATCTGGAATCTGACACTGAAACTTATTTTATAACACTGTACAGCGGCAAGATAAAAAGGTAGGGTAGGTGGACTACCTGGATTTCAGATAATAATGCTTAGATTTTTTGGGCTCAAATGGTGAAAGAGTGGTTCAGGAACACATAATTTTCAAACAGACAAGTCCAGTCCTTAACCCTGTTGAGAATCTTTGGGATGTGCTGAGGAAGACTGTGTGCAGTGGTCGAACTCTCCCATGTTCTATACAAGATCTTGGCAAAAAATGTACACAACTCTAGATGGAAACAAATGTTGTGTCATTGCAGAAGCATATCTAGACAATGTGTGTATGTGTGCCGTAAAGTTTAAGGGTAGTCCAACAAAGTGTAACAGCGTGTGACTTTTTTGGACGAGCAGTGTATTTGCAATACCCTGCTTTTCTGGACAGTTTATTCATTGAATGTGTTTTGTTCTTCATGGATATTAAATAGTTAGTTGCCTCATTGCCTCACAACGAAACAAATGTAGCTCTGCACTATTTCACTGTTTGTGTCGTGTTGAGCAGATGTCTGCATTTGGGGGCCCAAGCCTGGGTTGGAGTTGGGTAGTGGCCATTGGCGTCCTTGGCATCTCCTGTCTGGGAATCTACGCCGGTTTGTCAGAGAAACCAATTGCCCTCAAAATAGTAAGTACAAGAGTGCATTGCATACAAAACTAATAAGAGTCAGCTTTCGAAGTTAGTTAGTTCTGTTGGGTAATCAAGCCACTTAATAAATCAAACCAGCTTATTAATTAGTTATATTAATAAATCAGGATACCCTATTTTTATTCAAATTGTTTCATGTACAGTTTGCAGGCTTCATGGGGATTGGAATGGTCATCATGATGATCTTTGGCATCATTACTGTTGTCACAAGAAATAAGGTAATCTACCTATCCAGTTACCTATATTTTGATCTATTCTCATGGCAATTTTCATCTTCATATCAGAAATCAAATTTTACTAATCAGAGTAAACTATTCGTTTTTTGAAGCAGTCACAAGTAAACAGAAACAAAATTGATGGCAAGGTCTCTCTCAAGCATCATGCTAATTCTTGTCTTTTGATTTGTTCTTGATGCTAATGCTGCTCTATACCGGCTTAGACCATGCTGTCTGGTCAATCTACCTTGATCTTACTACTGTTCACTCTCTCCATGCAGGTCAAAGACAACTTTCAGACCATCGCAGCTGATGTGGCAAAGAGCATTAAGGAAGACAAGGATTTGAAAGGGATGCTTGAAGCACTGCAGGCATCTGTAATGTTCTCTTTGTACTACTAACCTTTAGTCTACCTAAACAATGCTTCTAGTAGGCTCTTCAAGGTTGAATATTTTCTAGTGAACAGTGTGAGGGTGTCTTCCTGTGGCATACAGAAAAGCTGATGATAACATTCCCAGTACAAACTACAAAATGAATGATCTCCTTTAATAATCTCTACAATTGAGCTAAAAAAAACCCTAAACTACTAATTAGTACTTAAAGTCATTGAAATTCTATTAATTTCTTGCTTTATCTGTGGTTCTCTTCCATTTCCCATTACTGAATCACTTACTACCATCTGTTGTCATGTGCTTGCAGGCCCAGTGCTGCGGAGTAGTGAAGCCTGAAGACTGGGGTAATGAAATCCCTGACTCCTGTGAATGCAAAACTACGTATATGGGAGTGTGCAGATCCAAACCTCAGGTTGGTTTTAGAATTGGGTTAATAACTAGTTTTGTAGGAACAATAAAAAAGCTTGATGGGTAGGTATCATTGAAACTATTTTTCATAATGAGTTCTCCAGAGTTATTCTAAAGAGCCACACTTAAAAGTGGGGTGATGTCATTAGAAGCAACGAGAAGCAATCAAACTAATAAATGGGTACAGTGACTCATCATTGTGTGCATATTCTCTTTAGGAAGTTGCTAAACTTTTCTGATGCACCACTCTTAATGCTTATGTCAAGGTTTCACATTATTTGAATGTATTCCATTTTATTTAAAAACAATTCTTCCATCTGTCTAGTATCTACAGTATTTTTGTTTGTTTGTTTTTGACTGCAGATTTATAATTTATTGTGGCTATATTATGCTCTTTCCTGCAGGGAATGAACGGTCCAACACAAATTTATAAAAAGGTATTTAATTAAATAGTGACCCAACCAATTAAAATACCATCCAATCTAATCAATGATGTTTTCACCTGACCATCTGTCCATCTTCTATTCTGCAGGCCTGCAGTGATTTCATTCTTGACGTACTGAACCTCGTCTTTTCATTAGCCATGGGCTTATTCTTTGCCTTTGCTGTCACTGCAGTAAGTTAGGCAGTCATTTTCCCTTGTTGCTGTTCATTGTGTTCAGTTAATGGATTATCTATTTATCGTAACAACAGGGAGAGCGTGAAATAAAAATCATATTTAATTTTTTTTTAATTAAAAAATGTTATGTACAGAAGAAAGTACATGATCAACTATGACTATACAATTGATAATTACTTTGCCTGAATCACTTTTCTACACTTCTGACAAATCAAATTTAGATTTAAATTCTTTTGCATGTGTAGAAACTGTGCAGTTTTCATCACTTTAGTCAGAGGTTGCCTATTTTGAAGGATGCAGTAACTATGTCGCAGTATTTTATTTTCAATGCAACATGAACATTAATCTTAATTTAGTTAAATTTGCTACTGCTTGGGATGAAAGGTATTGTTTTATATAGGTCTTAAATCATCACCGTGACATCCTCAGCCAAGTAATCAGAGACTAGTCTCAAGTCCAGATTCTAAGCGTTGCATTTTAAGGCCTAATGAAGTCAGTGTAGTTACCAACAGCAGTTAATAAACATGATTAGACAGATGGCTGTTTCACTGGCGTGAACTCAGTATTTTGGACAAATTTCACCTACCTGTCTCTCTAACTGACCACCTGTCTGTCTACATGTGTGTCTGTCTAGCTGCTAGGCCTGCTGATCTCCATCCTGATGATCCATCAGGTCAAACGACATGACAACGCGGGAGGAGCATCTATTGCCATGAGGGGCTACTGAAGTGAACCATCCACCACTGGCCTCTGACCTATAATCACTGTACTAGGAGGACTCAGTGGTCAATACATGACCTCAAGTTTTTATACTTTTTAAATATACATATATTTCTGTCTTTTAAGAGGGGGACAAGGAAAGCAGAAGGCACAGGGACCATGCGGGAGGCTGCAAGGACTTATTTGTCCAGCAGCAATTTTTCTTCAGCTTTCTATTTTAGAAAAGATTCCCTGAATAGCACACATTTATTTTTTTATACCTTTATTTGATGTAATGCAGGATTGTAGTAGTCTTACGTAACAGAAATTTTTTTTAACTTTACCTGCTCCATGTCTGACTGTAGCTCTGTTAACCCAAGGAGGTTAAAACATCCATTTTTACCATTAATTGTAACAACAAAACAACAAAGCTGTTGTTGTTAATGAAACAAACATTAAACGCATGGGCTAGTGCACCACCATAAGTTTAATTGGAGCATCTATTGGCTCGACAATTGCCCTTAGGATTTCAAGTGATATCCAGAAACAGTTTGAAGAATATTCTTCTCATGTCTAGAGTAATATTTAATAAAAATAAATAAATAAGATAAAGCTTTATTGTCATTGTACAGTCACTAAAGCTTTATCTTATATCTTTTGTTTTTTTAAATATAAGTGAACCATCTAAAAAAACAAAACAAGAAATAAAAAGTAGGAATAGTATATTAAAAATTACAAATACTGGTCCTTTCATTATCATCAGCACATACTGAAGAAATTAACAATGTAGTTGAAAAGTTCCACAACATCCTTGCGTTAAAATGAGCAGGTCAGACAAGCACTACTTCATACTTCATACAATATTTTGTTTGAAGTACCTATGTAAAAGCCATTGTATGAAGTACCTATGTAAAAGCCAAGTCCAGTACATTTTATTTCCTACAGAACTTACATACACAACAACAGCAATTAAGGGTGCTTCACATCAGTATAAAATCAAATTGATTGATTTTATAAAAACGAAAAAGCACTTAAGTCATAAAAAAACAGAAGACTCCAAAGGAGTCTAGCATGAACTGATTTGTCATAAAGACCTGATCTCATATGGCTAAATGTCACATAACAACCTGGCATTTTCTCTAGATAGCAGGCAACGCTGGGATGCTGGAAAATGGAAATTGCAGCATTTAAACATTTAAAGCACTGAGATTAAAACTTACTGGATTAAAACAGTTGTGTTGGTACAATTATTAATGTAGAAGCCATTCTAAGATATGGTAACTGTTTTATTGTTATTATTGTTATTATTAATAACATGACTGCTCTACCAAGTGAGCTAACTGCTGCCCCACAGATCACAGTTAAAATTCAATTAATATGGTTTATTGTGAAATCTGCTTTCATTTAATTTTATACCAACAAGAGCTTATCATCTTGTTTTGTACTACTACCTAAAGTTTTTTGCTTAAGTTCTGCCATTTATATTAAGATGTAATGGCAGCCAACTGAGAGGTTAAAGAGAAGGTAGACTTAGCAGAAAGGTCATAGCAGAAAGAGGAGTATGAGGGGCGTGATTAAAGAGTTTTAAAGGTTGAGCATAGGATATAGAGAGACCTTAGTAGATCTGAAAGAGACTCTGGTGCCGGTTTGCATTTGGATTTAGTGTGGTAAAAAGGGGGTCAAACCGAGTACTCATCATCATCATCATCATCATCATCATCATTATCATCACTTCTACTGTCATGGCTGATGAAAGAGAGATTTTAGAGGATGTTTGTGTTTTGGAAACAGGATCAGAGGGTCAAACAGTGAGTCTAGGTAGCATTGAGAATGGCAATAGCTCAGCATTCAGTTTTCAGAATTTTACTCCAATCTACAGTATTTCAAATTAAATGTTGAAAACCACATCTCCTGACTGAATTTTTGATTCTGTCAGAGTTAGCAGATAGAAATAGAGCCACACATCCATCTATCATTTTAACCACTTTTCATGTTTAGGGTCATAGGGGTGCTGGAAGCCATTCCAAGCTGTCATTGGGGGAGAGGCTAGAAAAAGATTTATTTTCATTTTCTGGCACATGCACTGACCTTGCATGAATGCAGTTTTGCCTGCTATAACACAAGGTAACTGTAATGTCAAGCCATGATTTGGCCACTGCAAAGTGTCACAAAGTGTGAAAAATGCTGCACATCATTCTCACTGAAGGGATGGAGTAGATTTATGTTATTTACCAACGTCAGATTTAGCTTTGCCAGAACCTAGTGATTTATCACTTGCTGTAGTTCCTGCTGGAGCGCTTTTGAACTCTTACTGCCTTCAGTTCTCACTCATTGTGAGAGCATGAATCTAGTGTATGCAAAGAGCTGTTCAGGGTTGAGGTCTTTAAGTACACATTAATGTAGAAAACAGAGGTGTACCTGTTGATGAAGCAGTGACATCATCTACTGGAGTCTCTGACGATGCAGCCGGATGGGAGTTGTCCACAGCCATGAAATCAGCCGTTTACCTTCCTCTGGTAGCCACGTTTTTAAATATGAAAAGGTAAAAAAAACGCTTTTTGTAAAGCATGTAAAAAAATATATAAAATATAAAAAAAGAACTGAATATCAGGTATTTTCAACAGGAAAATTTTGAATAAACAAACTTTTTTTAATTATCTCAATTGTGGTAATAGAAAAATATATTTTTACCTTTAAAAAATGTATTTATACATCTAAGATACAATCTGAGTACAATAATAACCTCTACCAAAGTGATGAAAAGTGTTTACAAGCTCATCTATGACGCACAGTCGAGGTGGTATCACGGCTTGGGCTCGTGATGCTGCTTCTGGAACAAGCTCACTAATATTTAGTGATCATGATGATAGCAGCAGCAGAATAATTTCACAGGTGTACAGAAACATGAAACTGTGATGCTGTTGGTTAGATACTGTAGAAGTCTGGTCCAGATTTGTTAGGAAATGTTAGTAAAATGTGTTGTTTCCTACAGACTGTGAAACAACAACAGCACTCAGTAAAAGTGGAGCTAAGTTTAATTTAATTACAAATATACATCAGAATGTTAGAAAAACCTAAAACTGCAAAATGTAATAAATAAATAAATCACAGACCTTAACATGTAGTTGGTATCAGACCACTGAAAGAACTGAAATAAATACTTAAATAATAAATGACACTAATTCTAAATATGTTGATTATTCACTGTCTGTTATTGTGTTTAAAGCTAAAGAGACGTTAGCCCTTAGCATTAGCCAACAATGTTGATTATTAAAGATAAATCACGTTCACATTAGCATCATGTGGCTGGTAAATTCTAATTAAGCTGGTAAATTCAGATATAGTATCTTACAACTTTTCGTAACTTTATAACTTTCTTAAAAATGTCCATCTTATCTTTTGTAAACATATTTAGAAAGTAATAACTCAAGCTAGCTGCTAATTGGACCAACCGTTAACTAGCTAGCTAATGTGTTGTTAGCTAACTTTACCGCTAATTGCTCGTTAACCACTGAAGCTAATGTTGACTTAAACAGAGAAATGTTTAACCTTACATCATTTAACGCAGTTATGAAAGTCATTCTGTTCTCTTTTTGGATGTTGGGAATGTTTTAATACCTTAATTGACGCTAAAGTGTGTAACTGGCCCCGTCTTCAGGCCGCGTCTCCCCGTTCTGCCGGTGTTACGTTGGTCCACCTGGCAGGAACCAAATCAGCTGAACAAACAGGGGGGGTCTGCGTGAGCCGGTCGGATTTATAAACATTAAAAACACAATTTAAACATACACAGGAGCGCATTTGGTCACTAATGTTGTAGGATTAAATCCAATGAATACAGCTGCTGAGAAAATAATATTAATAATAACAATTTGATCGAGCACAAAAGTACAAAAACCCCGCAAAATATTAACTTGTTTCTAGATTCCACTTTTAAATCTGCACCTGACCTCAACGTCACAAAAATACTACAATATACTATAATACTACAATATACTATAATACTACAACATACTATAATACTACAATATACTATAATACTACAATATACTATAATACTACAACATACTATAATACTACATTATACTATAATACTACAATATACTATAATACTACAATATACTATAATACTACAACATACTATAATACTACAATATACTATAATACTACAATATACTATAATACTACATTATACTATAATACTACAATATACTATAATACTACAATATACTATAATACTACAATATACTATAATACTACAATATACTATAATACTACAATATACTATAATACTTCTTCTTCTTCTCTTTCGGCTTTTCCCATCAGGGGTCGCCACAGCGAATCATCCTTTTCCACCTCACTCTATCATGAACATCTTCTACCCTAACATTAGCCAACCTCATGTCCTCTGTTATAACATCCATATATCTCCTCCTTGGTCGTCCTCTTGCCCTCCTGCCTGGCAGCTCCATCTCCAACATCCTTCTACCAATATACTCTCTATCCCTCCTCTGAACATGTCCAAACCATCTCAGTCTGACCTCTCTGACTTTGTCGCTAACACAGGTAACGTGAGCCGTCCCTCTGATGTACTCGTTCCTTATTCTGTCTAACCTGGTCACTCCTAAGGAGAACCTCAACATCTTCATCTCTGCTACCTCCATCTCAGCCTCTTGTCTCTTTCTCACTGCTACCGTCTCTAACCTGTCAGCCTGTCCATCAGCATAGCAAACAAGAAGGGACTCAAAGCTGATCCTTGGTGTAGTCCCACCTCCACCTTGAACTCCTCTGTCTGACCTACAGCACATCTCACCACCGTCATACTTCTCTCATACATGTCCTGAACTAGTCTGACGTACTTCTCTGCCACTCCCGACGACCTCATACAGTACCACAGCTCCTCCCTCGGCACCCTGTCATACGCCTTCTCTAAATCCACAAAGACACAATGCAGCTCCTTCTGACCATCTCTGTACTTTTCCATCAACATTCTCAAAGCAAAAATGGCATCAGTGGTGCTCTTACGGGTCATGAAACCATACTGCTGCTCACAAATCTCCACCTTCTTCCTAAGCCTGGCTTCCACTACTCTTTCCCACAGCTTCATTGTGTGGCTCATCAACTTTATTCCTCTGTAGTTGCTGCAGTTCTGCGTGTCACCCTTGTTCTTAAAGATCGGAACCAGAACACTTCTCCTCCATTCCTCAGGCATCTTCTCACTCTCTAGAATCCTATTGAACAAACTGGTTAGAAACTCCACTGCTGTCTCTCCTAAGCACTTCCACACCTCCACAGGTACGTCATCAGGGCCAACAGTCTTTCCACTCTTCATCCTTTTCAGAGCCTTCCTAACCTCATCCTTTCCAATCTCTTCTATTTCCTGCTCCACAACATCAACATCTTCCTCCCTTCTTTCCCTGTCATTTTCCTCATTCATCAGCTCCTCAAAATACTCCTTCCATCTTTTCTGCACACTCTCCTGGGTTGTTAGCACCTTTCCATCTCTGTCCTTAATCACCCTTACCTGTTGCACATCCTTCCCATCTCTATCTCTCTGTCTGGCTAGCCTGTACAAGTCCTTCTCTCCTTCCTTTGTGTCTAACCTGTCATACAGCTCATCGTAAGCTTTCTGTTTGGCCTTTGCCACCTCCCTCTTCACTCTACGCTGTGCTTCCTTGTACTCCTGTCTACTTTCCTCAGTCCTTTCTACATCCCACTTCCTTCTAGCCAACCTCTTCCTCTGGACACATTCCTGTACTTCCTCATTCCACCACCAAGTGTCTTTACCTTCTTTCCTCTTTCCAGATGACACACCTAGCACCTTCCTACCTGTTTCCCTGATAACTTCTGCTGTAGTGTCCCAGTCATCTGGAAGCTCATCCTGACCACCAAGAACCTGTCTCAACTTCTGCCTGAATTCCTCACAAGTTTCTTCATTCTTTAGCTTCCACCACTTGGTCTTCTTCTCTGACTTCCCTCTTTTCTTCTTCCTGACCTCCAGAGTCATCTTGCACACCACCATGCGGTGCTGTCTGGCTACACTCTCTCCTACCACCACTTTGCAGTCACTAACCTCTCTCAAATGACCTCGTCTACATAGGGTGTAGTCCACCTGTGTACTCCTACCTCCACTTCTGTATGTCACTCTATGTTCCTCTCGCTTCTGGAAGTAAGTGTTGACTACAGCCATTTCCATCCTCTTAGCAAAGTCCACCACCATCTGTCCTTCCAGATTCCTTTCCTTCACACCAAACCTGCCCATCACCTCCTCATCACCTCTGTTGCCCTCACCAACATGCCCATTGAAGTCTGCTCCAACAACAACTCTCTCTCCTCTGGGGATACTCTCTATGACCTCATCAAACTCACTCCAGAATCTCTCCTTCTCTTCTAACTCACAGCCAACCTGTGGAGCATACCCACTGACTACATTCATCATCACCCCTTCAATTTCTAGCTTTTTGCTCATCACCCTGTCTGAGACTCTTTTCACCTCTAGAACATTGTTCGCAAACTCCCCCTTCAGGATCACTCCTACCCCGTTTCTCTTCCTATCAACACCATGGTAGAACAGTTTGTATCCTCCTCCGATACTACATGCCTTGCTGCCCTTCCACCTTGTCTCCTGCACACACAGAACATCTACCTTTCTTCTCTCCATCATGTCTGCCAGCTCTCTGCCTTTCCCTGTCATCGTACCAACGTTAAGAGTCCCTATTCTCAAATCTATGTTCCTGCCTTTTCCCTTCTCTCTCTGACCACGAACCCTTCTGCCTCCCCTCTTTCTTCGACCAACAGTAGTCAAATTTCCACCGACACCCTGTAGGTTAACAGCATCGGTGGCGGTCGTTGTTAACCCGGGCCTCGACCGATCCGGAATGAAAGTCTTGTGAATGATTCGCATGGTTATTTTGGCAATTTTTACGCCGGATGCCCTTCCTGACGCAACCCTCTCTTTTTATCCGGGCTTGGGACCGGCACAGAAATCACTGGCTTGCAACCCCTGTGGCTAGATTAATATACTATAATACTACAATATAATATAATACTACATTATACTATAATACTACAATATACTATAATACTACAATATAATATAATACTACATTATACTATAATACAACATTATACTATAATACTACAATATACTATAATACTACAATATACTATAATACTACAATATACTATAATACTACAATATACTATAATACTACAATATACTATAATACTACATTATACTATAATACTACTGTTACGAACTGACTAACGGGACCAAACGGGTATGAACAAAAAGATACATTTATTGACAAAAAGGGCAGGGGACACAGGGAACTAACAAACACTAACAAAGTATCAAATAAAACACCCAAAAACGCTGGAACAACATACAAACAAAACCATAACCCAATATACAAAGTAACAACTGAAACTACACACTAATGTGGACCAAACCAACGGACAAAGCAGATGTACAAAGTAACAAACCAAAATCACTGCAGAGGGCAGGAAAACGAGAACAAAACATACAAAACTAACAGGACAAAGTATCAACTGAAAAACACTGCATGAGCGCAGACCAAACAACTCAAACGTACAAACAAAATGGAGGTTCCTGACGGACGAACAAACAGACAGACTAACCAGATTCTTGGAGGAGTAGTGTGAGAGCATGAAAGTCAATGTGCGACAAACCAGCAATGAGCAGAGAACTGAGGGGTGCTTTTAAAACAAAGGGATGCACAGGTGAAATGAGTCAATAATTAGTCCAGACTGGAGAGTGGGGGGAAGAGGAAGTCCATATATGGTGTGGCAGGAGGGTGAGACACAGAACCAAACATAACAGACAGGGGCAGAGGGAGGAATCGTAACAGAACCCCCCCGGCAAGGGGCGGATCCCAGACAGCCCCAAACAAACTAGGACGGGCGGGGGGAGGGAGGCCCGGAGGAGGGCCCGAAACACCAGACCGGGCGGGCGGAGGGAGGCCCGGAGGAGGGACCGGGCGCAGCAGACCAGGAGTGCCTCCGGCGGACGGCCAGGAGGCGGCAGACGGACCAGGAGTGCCTCCGGCGGACGGCCAGGAGGCGGCAGACGGACCAGGAGTGCCCCCGGCGGACGGCCAGGAGGCGGCAGACGGACCAGGAGTGCCTCCGGCGGACGGCCAGGAGGCGGCAGACGGACCAGGAGTGCCTCCGGCGGACGGCCAGGAGGCGGCAAACGGACCAGGAGTGCCTCCGGCGGACGGCCAGGAGGCGGCAAACGGACCAGGAGTGCCTCCGGCGGACGGCCAGGAGGCGGCGAACAGGACTGAAGAGACGACGAACCAGAAAGCCGGGCCTCGGGCGGACGGCCGGGAGGCGGCGAACAGGACTGGAGAGGCGACGAACCAGAAGGCAGAGGCGACGAACCAGAAGACAGAGCCTCGGGCGGACGGCCGGGAGGCGACGAACCAGAAGGCAGAGACGACAAACCAGAAGATAGAGCCTCGGGCGGACGGCCGGGAGGCGATGAACCAGAAGACAGAGCCTCGGGCGGACGGCCGGGAGGCGACGAACCAGAAGACAGAGCCTCGGGCGGACGGCCGGGAGGCGGCGAACCAGAAGACAGAGCCCGAGACCCTTGAGCCGGCTGGAGAACCGGGGACCGGAAAGCCAGCCGGAAAGCAGGCCGAGGACCCCCAGGCCGGGGGCCAGCACACGACCCACGAGGCAGGAGACCCCTAGGCGGACTGCCGGATGGCGAGCAGAGAGCCGGGGAGCAGCAAGACGGCTGAGGACTCCCAGGCGGACTGCCCGGCGGCGACGAACAAGGCTGGGGAGCCCCGGGCGGACTGCCCGGCGGCGACAAACTTTGAGCCAGCTGGAGCTGAGGGGCCAGGACAGGAGCACAGTTCTCAGGGGCCCCCCAAGGAGACAGGAGCAGGGTGGTGGTGTCCTCATTGTCATCCCACCACATCTCCTGGGGTGACAAACAAAGTTCAAAGTTAAGGGACGGCGGCGACGGCCTCTGCGTCGACCCGTCCGAAGACTGAAGAGACGGCGACGACGGCGACCTCTGCGTCGACCCGTCCGGAGACTGAAGAGACGGCGACGACGACCTGTGCGTCGACCCGCCTGGGAACCCGGCGGCTGCAGGGACCGGAGCAGCAGCTGACACCAGAGCAGCGGCGACTGCAGCAATAAAGGTGGCTGCAACTGCGGCGACAGCTGAAGGCCCAGGAACAGAAGCCGGATCCGTGACAGGAACAGAAGCCGGATCCGTGACAGGAACAGGAGCCGGATCCGTGACAGGAACAGGAGCCGGATCCGTGACAGGAACAGGAGCCGGATCCGTGACAGGAACAGGAGCCGGATCCGTGACAGGAACAGGAGCCGAGACCAAAGCAGCCTGGGCTGCGGGACCAACAAAAGCAGCGGGAGCTGCGGGACCAACAAAAGCAGCGGGAGCTGCGGGACTAACAAAAACGGCATCGGCTGCTGGACTAACAAAAACGGCATCGGCTGCTGGACTAACAAGAGCAGCGGGAGCTGCGGGACTAAGAGCAGCAGTAGCTGCAGAACCAACTAAAGCAGCATCGGGGGCTGCGGGACCAACAAAAGCAGCAGGGGCTGCGGGACCAACAAAAGCAGCAGGGGCTGCGGGACTAACAAAAGCAGCAGGGGCTGCGGGACTAACAAAAGCAGCAGGGGCTGCGGGACTAACAAAAGCAGCAGGGGCTGCGGGACTAACAAAAGCAGCAGGGGCTGCGGGACTAACAAAAGCAGCGGTAGCTGCAGGACCAACAAAAGCAGCAGTAGCTGCAGGACTAACAAAAGCAGCTTCGGCTGCAGAACTAACTAAAGCAGCTTCGGCTGCAGAACTAACTAAAGCAGCTTCGGCTGCACAACCAACAAAAGCAGCACTAGCTGCAGGACTAACAAACGCTGGGGACCGGGGAGTACTGGAGGAGGAGAGCAAATGGTGCTGGCTAGGCAGGGCAGTCAAACAAAACCCTTGTTTGAAGGAATTCAGAGAAGCCATCACAGCGTCTTTAAGACGCTGGAACTCTGGATACGTCATCATGTATCCCTTCTTCACAAAGGTTCTGATTGCTGCCCTGTACAGCGCCTCGAAACACTCGGGGTCCACACCCGAGTGCAGCCAACCGACCAAATGCTCCGCACTGCAAAGCAAGTCTAAATACTCCTCCTCCAGAATATCCGCCAGGCCCCCATAACAAACAAAACTAGGACAGGGAGGAAGGGGGAAGCGACCAGTGGTGGAATGTGGTGGTTCCATGGTCGCAAACGTGGCTGGTTTGTTCTGTTACGAACTGACTAACGGGACCAAACGGGTATGAACAAAAAGATACATTTATTGACAAAAAGGGCAGGGGACACAGGGAACTAACAAACACTAACAAAGTATCAAATAAAACACCCAAAAACGCTGGAACAACATACAAACAAAACCATAACCCAATATACAAAGTAACAACTGAAACTACACACTAATGTGGACCAAACCAACGGACAAAGCAGATGTACAAAGTAACAAACCAAAATCACTGCAGAGGGCAGGAAAACGAGAACAAAACATACAAAACTAACAGGACAAAGTATCAACTGAAAAACACTGCATGAGCGCAGACCAAACAACTCAAACGTACAAACAAAATGGAGGTTCCTGACGGACGAACAAACAGACAGACTAACCAGATTCTTGGAGGAGTAGTGTGAGAGCATGAAAGTCAATGTGCGACAAACCAGCAATGAGCAGAGAACTGAGGGGTGCTTTTAAAACAAAGGGATGCACAGGTGAAATGAGTCAATAATTAGTCCAGACTGGAGAGTGGGGGGAAGAGGAAGTCCATATATGGTGTGGCAGGAGGGTGAGACACAGAACCAAACATAACAGACAGGGGCAGAGGGAGGAATCGTAACAACTACAATATAATATAATACTACAATATACTATAATACTACAATATACTATAATACTACAATATAATATAATACTACAATATACTATAATACTACATTATATTATAATACTACATTATACTATAATACTACAATATACTGTAATACTACAATATAATATAATACTACAATATAATATAATACTACAATATACTATAATACTACAATATAATATAATACTACATTATACTATAATACTACAATATAATATAATACTACAATATAATACTACAATACTACATTATACTATAATACTACAATATACTATAATACTACATTATACTATAATACTACAATATACTATAATACTACAATATAATACTACAACACTACATTACAAATGCATTGAAAATCCTACTCAAGTCAAAGTACAGGACTATTCTCAGCGTAAAGTGTCCACAGCAAAACGACTCATGCAGAAAATTAGGTTGTTCATACATTTACATTTAGTAGATGCTTTTATCCCAAGCGACTGACCTATGTCAGTACAAGGGTAGACGTGAGGAGGTCTTGCCTAAGGACCCCTACTGGAGGTAGGCCACGGCTGGGATTTGAACTCCAGTCTCCCACATGCGAGGGGGTGATGTTACCACTACACTAACCAGCCGCTTCGTACTGATTCACCATCTAATCATCCAGCATTTTACCTACAGAGTCTGAGCAGTTTCTGTCTCTGGTCCATGTGTCTGACGCCTTCGTATCTCCTCCAACCACCAGATGTCCCTGTTATACTTCAGATCCTTGGTCTGCTACTGATGTGTGGTTCAAGTTGGAAAATCTCAGCTTCCCATGAAAGCTCTCGGAGTCACCTGAAGTTGTCTAGGGGACGTATACCACCTGATAATTATCAGCCAGGTTAGAAAATCAGAAGAAGGCTGTTGTAACCTTCACTGGACTTTCTATGGTACTCATCACTGTCACTGTGATCATATCGTGAGGGGATGAACCAGCAGCAGCCACTAGATGACACCAGAGAACTGTCAAACTGTATGGACTGAAGCTCATATTATCTTTAAGAGCCACACTCAACACATTTATCTCCACCGTGCACAGTAGTGTGAACAAATTGGAGATAATCATTCAGAAATGATGTAGCACTTAGTGGGTAAAATCACAGAAAAGGATTTTCACCTTACATCGTACCAAATCCTTCATTGTAGCTGTTCTGACTTTGTTACGTAGCTTTACGAGTAGAAAGAAGTGCATTGATGGAGGGCTCGATGCAGCAGCAGGAATCATGTTAGCGATTAGTGCTGACATCTTATCTTTTTCAGTCCCACTACGGTGTCAACATCAGGTGAAGCGCAGTTCGATCACGGCAGGTTTATTAATGGCAGTTAATCAAATGCAGCCAGAACAACAGCAGTAAGACGTAGCTTCAGGTACTGACAGGCTGCTCTTTTAAAAACTGTCAGAAATACAGAAAGGAAAAACACAAGCAGTGCAGGTGACAAAGATTAAACTCTCAGACCTTTTCCTTGATAGATGAGCTCATGCTGGAGTATTTTCTACATTGTGTGGCATGCCTGCTTCAGGCTTTCCATTTTTAAAAACTCAAGGAATTAAAAGCACGTATCCCAATCCAATCTTGAATCCGGTATGCTAATCTGACACGGTGATTCTAATTAACATA
Source organism: Anabas testudineus (assembly GCF_900324465.2). Lineage (NCBI taxonomy): Eukaryota > Metazoa > Chordata > Actinopteri > Anabantiformes > Anabantidae > Anabas > Anabas testudineus. The sequence continues at coordinate 13,829,260 of NC_046631.1, read as the reverse complement.
ATCTTCAGTGGATCATTTTGACCATAAATCTAACACAGCACACACAAAGTAAACACCGGCAGATTAACTAACACACCACAGAACATCAACATGTGTGTTTATTATTGTAGCATTAAAAATAAGATGCTATTAAACTTTAATTCTCTTGAAATTAGAAAGAAACCAAGGAAAGACGAACCTGTGCACAGATTAGAGGTGTAATGGCTTTGAAACCAAGACTAAAAGCACCATGTTAAAAACATCCGAATACATGTAATTTCCCCCAAATTAACATGTCTTTGAACTTTACCCTAAGAAAGCAACACTGTGTCTGGAGCGTGGATTATTATGAGAACAGGAGACTGGACTATAATTGGCAGCTACTCATTTGGCTCATCAAAGCTGCTCAGCTGTTGGGTTTCCTTCTGCATTGTTCGACCCACTGCACATGAGCACTAGGGTGTGAGGAGTTCAGGGACAGGACAGAGTGTGGGTCATCATTGTTTCATGAGGCACCAATTACAAAAATTGAAAATCAAGAGCAAGTTCTAGACCAAACTGTGGGTTTGGAGAGTTGCTTCACCCTAGTACAGAAATCCTATTGTATCTTTTGACTGTTACAGAATTTTTCCACCGGCGATACCTTGTGGCTGCGACACTGTTTTGTTCGGTCCTCTGCACGTCTTCATACCCCACTGGGAGCATTTCCAAAGCAGAGATATATTTCACACACACTTCACGTAAGCAGGAGGAAACCCAACGTTTCTCCTCCTTGAAAGGCTGCAGGGGGGAACAGAATGAGTGAAGCACTGTCTGATTGGTGGATTTAACATTTTGGGTATCTTTAGCATTGCAGAGCGGACTTCTGGGATGCTTCTGAGCTGTGCAGCACCCGGTGGAATCACACGCGTTGACTAGAGTGGCAGCTCCAGCTACGTATGTTGAAACCGGAACACATCAAAACCAGTCCCGGTGGAAAGTGACTGTTACTGTCACACACACCTCCCTGGACTGAATTTCCAAACATAGAAAAAAATTCTATTACAGAGAAAGAAGGAATAACTTCACGCACACCTGAGTCCATCCATCACACACACTTTACGCCAGTCAGTCTGGATCGTCCGTCTCATTCAGGAACAACATTAATAACCTTTGTGTGTGTGTGTGTGTGTGTGTGTGTGTGTGTGTGTGTGTGTGTGTGTGTGTGTGTGTGTGTTGACCCACATTTTCTAATGACTTGTCTAATATATTGTGAATTTATAACAACATTGACACCTCTAATATATTCATAATGACCTTTGTAATGTATTGCATGTGAGGGTGTGTGTGTAATAGCTTTTAAATGGATTGGAGCGCCTTCAGATTGCACTTGTACCATAAGCTAGTGGCTATTGAACCGATACGCTTGCTGCCACACATCAGTGCTAATGACAGAGGGAGAGAGAGAAAAGTCACAATGTTGATTTTTTTTGTTCTTTCTTTTCAGAGCATCGTTTGTATTTTTACGATTACTATTATAGAAGTCATACGCTGTTATCTTCCTGTAAGTTTTAAAAGGTTTATTGCAACAAGCAAAGAGATGTAGATGGATGTGTTTGAAGGTCAGACTGTCTCACATGGTATGAGAACCAAAGGCAGCTCTGAACATAAACTGGATTTATGATAGAGAGAAGATGGTGAGTACACAATAGAATCACTGGTGTCAAATGTATTCCAAGAGAGTTTATTTGAGTCCAGTTGGACTCATTTGGATTATCCCTAACAGCCAGTCCAGAGTCCAGCCCTGAATAATAAGAAAGCAGACTGACAGAACTCAGGGGGAGTTAGGGGCAAGAGGTCAGGAACAAACACAGGTCAGCAACACAGACGTTCAGGCAGGTAATAAGCTGGAGAGTGGGTGCATCACAGCAGCAAACAATTTGGGTGAATGAAGCACAGCAGGTTAAACAGACAGGTGCACACAAGAGGTGAATACTGCACTGAACCAATGTAGAGGGGGCAACAGAGGGAACGAAGAGCAGAGGAAGGCGAGTGAACGTCTAGAAACCAGGAAGTCAGGTGTAGAACAGTGACGGTTCATCACACCGGGACTCACATATGTTCACAATCTAGCTGTGAGGTAAACAAGCAGACTGATGCACTTTTAGATCGAGTCTAAACAACCAACAAACTGCAGCTGAAAAACAACAACTTTCACCCACATGTACGTTTTATAGGACATACAGTATGTCAACCATGTTTATTTTGTGCCTAAACCAAACCACTGTGTTTGCATGTAGCTGCAATCAGAGTCTGAAGTTAGCTTTTAGTCCAGTGGTGAAGCAAATTTATTTTACTGTTCAAACTAATAAATTGTCTTTTGTGTCATGTTTGTCTCCAAATTTCACTGAGATAATAAGATATGTTGAAAACAAACTTAAAGAGAATAGAACAACATTTGACAAAAACTGTTCTAATACATTAATTAACTATTATCAAATTAATTAAATCTTAATTTAAATTTAAAAGGTGGAATACAACTCAAGAAATCTGGAAATGATGTAAAACACGTTTGGATGATGTATTTGTGCAAACAAACGTCTTCACTTTAAAATGTCTCTTCAGTCTGTTTCAGATGAAACCGTTCTGCTGCATCAAAACGAAGCAGCTCAAGTGGTTTAGGATTGTGATTAGAAACCACCGTAGACGTCTCTGTGAGGACGTATTCCAGGCATGTCCAACTGCCGGGAGACCCCAGGGCAGACCCAGGACACACTGATAGGATTATATATCCCATCAGGGCTCAGGACAGCCCACAGAAAAGCATGGGGGGGCAGCTGGGGAGAAGGACATCTTAGCTACTTTACTGTGACGTCTCTGCCCTGAATAAACGGCAGAAAATGGACGGATGAGTGGATAATTCTGCTGAGAGGAACAGATGGATTTATGGATTTAACTGCCATTGTGACATTAATGTTATTTAAAACCTCCCCAGCCCCGATTCTCCAGGTTGATTGATTATATTTGCATCATCGTGTCTGCTGAGTCAGACAGGTCTTTCCCATTTTGTGTATAGAGCAGAATTATTACTACAACTACAATGCCTGTGTTTGGTTCTTCTGTGTGCAATAAATCCTTTAGTGTCGCTGTGAAGCCGTTGTTTTTGAGTTGTGGATGAAATGTTGCCCACAAACACACACCGCAGCAGGAGGCTTCAGTGAGTGGGTGGTGCAGTGCTCGCCTCTGATGCTCCCAGTGTTTCCCATGGTTTCTATTTGTTGTGGAATAATAGAAATGTTTGGAACTTTGTGTGTGACTTGATTTACAAAGGAATAATCTGGCAATCGGGCCGAGTTTAAGTACTGAAGAAGGAACCTGTAGTACTGTATAGATGCAGCAGATGAGTCATACGACTTCTCTTCTGGCTCAGTTTTTATTTTATATGGATTTAAGGTGGAAAACAAGATGATACTACTCTGTACAACCATCTCCTCTCATTCACTTTCCCTGTCTGCAGCATTTTGTCATTCTACAGAAGGGGATCAGAGCCACTATAACAATATTATTTGACTTCTGACTTTAATCTGAGTTGTAGACCCAGACAGGGTTCAAGAACAAACTGCAAACTGTCATGTGCTTCGTGCTTTGTCCACCACAAACACCTTGTAGCTTATGTGGCTTCGTTTATTCATTTAAATAGTAGTAAACCTTTCTATAAACCACAACTGCAGTTGCAGTTTAGTTGCACAGGAAGGTGATGTTTAGGAAACAGAGGGTGTGTTCACTTCATCTGTGCATCCTGAAAATCTACAGACAAAAAAGATTGAAAGGATGTCACGGCTGAGAAAAGGAAGAAATGAAAGAGGAAACGAGAGGTGAAAGAAAGAGAGAGGAGGTAGAGGTGTGTGTGTGTGTGTGTGTGTAATGAGGCCTGACTCTGTTGATACCCCAAGGCAAGGTTTGCGTTCTGATGCCAACACACACACACACACACACACACACACACACACACTGAAGGCGAGGTGATTTTTTTAAAATGGCAGCAGTAAAATACAATTACAGAGATGAATGAGGACTGTCAATCACCTGGTGACGTGTTTGTTTACTGTCTGGGGGAAAAGAAACAAAAGACAAAGAATGTCAAATGAAAAGAACTCATCTCACCTCGTGTTATAAACCGTGTTTCATGTAAAGCTCAGATCGTCTGTGGGTTTCTGACTCGTTGACTGATGGATATCTGAACTTAGAGGTTCCACTGTGTAATATCACTGTCTGATAAAATCACACGTGCACACACCTGGGAGAGGCTCCGGTCAGGAGTTTAACCACCGTTTTACACCATCACTCAATGTTTATTAAACTGCAGGTAACCATGGTGACAGTATGGATGCTCTCAGCTGGTGCACAGTTCACTTTGCTCCTGTTTCTGTACCATTCCTGTTAATGTATGCTAATGCTTGAGCTGCATGGATTTTCCCGCTGCATATTTCTGATGCCAGCAGAAACAGAAAGTGCAGACACAAGAAAGGAAACGAGGAAATGCCCAGATATCTTCTCCCTTTCTGAAGAAGAAGTCTCACTGCGTCACAGTTTCAAAAGGAACAGAAAAGATTCTTCACACATCATAACCCGGGGTGTGTCTACACCTTTTCACACAGAGCGGTTTAAAAACTATTTTAAATAATTACAAACACTGCACAGTCTTACTTGCTAGTTAGTAGGAGAATTTAGTGCAGTAACAACATGGTTTTAGCTATGATGCTTTTAATACCATTTGAAACCACACAGGATGAAAATATAATGTCACACAATTCAAAACAGCAGCCCAGTGAGATATAATGCTGAATTATAATATCAACAGGTCAGGAAATATAAACCCGACTGTTTTGTATCTGATCCACAGTGAGAGATTATTTCTGACATTTCAAGTGCACTCGTTCAGTAAAGAGTGGAGAAGCTGCAACGTCCGTTTGTTTAACTGTTTCCTGATCTGTCAGTTTCTCAGCTAAGTCAGATTAAATTTAAAAGTCCCTAATGAATTATTACTCTAACCTAAACTAAACTTTCTTGTAGTGAGTTTTAGTAGAAATACACTTGAATCTTCTGAAGTCCTGATGCAGCCTGTTAAACTTCTCTGAATGGTAACTTAATTTGGTGGAGGGCCACACTCGGCCCCAGGAGCTGCAGCTTATTGACCCCTTTCATGTTTGTACAAATTGGATATCATGAACTGCATCAGAACGCAGGAGGAGTCGTGTTCACATGAGGTGAAGATGGTGCACGAGTGAGAATAAACATAAAAAGAAAAAAGCAACACATGCTGTTTACTTCAGAAACATTTCAGCCTTCACATTTCCACTAATAAAACCCGCAGGAGCCCGTCTCTCTGTGTTTCTGTCTCAGTGTGTCCTCGTTGTGTTTGTGTCTGCAGCTGTGTACTTCGGGTATCACACACACAAAATGACTGTGATGAATTTCACCCAGAGGAATCATAAAAGCTTCATCTCGGCTGCTTCACTGGGAGCTTTTGTTCACCTGAGCCTGAGTGAGATACGAGTGTGTGCGTGTGTCTGTGTGCACACAGGTGTTTGTTTGACTGTCTGCAGTCTTCATGACCAGGTGTCCTTGTTACCGTGGCAACCCTCCATGACAAGAGGTCAGGTATAATTGAGTCTCTGTTCATTTTGTTCAATTTTACTTTTTTCAGTTTAACTCTTTAAAAACATCCTGAAAATTAAATGATTTATTATAATTATTAAAGAAAAGGTGAAATCAATCCTGAAGCTTCATTATCTTTATAGGTGTTTCATATTAAAAGGTTGGAAACATCGGCACTGAACTCTCCGTCCTTAAACCAGACTCTTCCTCAAACACATTTCTCCACCGACTTCCAGCAGGAGCGGCGGCAGCAGCAGATGTGAAACTAATCGCTGCAGGTGGGCGTCAGCACAGCCACCGTCTTCTGGATCTCCAGACATTTTTAATGAATATGTGTAATTCTGCCAGTGGCTCCACTCCAGCATCTGAGCACAGTGTTGCTCTTCAATCTATCTGCGTCTTTTCTCCTGTTTACCCAGTTGCAGGTAAAATTAGCAGCGGGTTCTGTTGCCCAGATGTCTCTCCCTCCTCCGCTGTGTCCATCAACTCCTCCTCATGTGTCTTACTATACACAATATACACAACACAGTAATCATACACCAGTGGCACCTGGCTGACATTAAGTACAACATAAATTACTGGAATAAAAAGGTGCAGCATTACAAATAGCTTTTCCTGTGTGGTTCAGTGCTGGTCAAACTGCAGACAGACACAGACCCCCTCTTTTGCTGCCTCACTTTTCTATATAAAAAGGAACAAACCCAGCATGAGAAGTCATTGTTGACCCTTTTCTGTTCCAGTGCTGGAGGTCATATAATTGTGCAAAAAGGGAAGAGGTGCATTAGAAGTTGGGAGAGAAAGAGTGTGAGGCTCTGATTACTGTCACAGTGGTTGTTTTTCCTGGAGGACGCTTCAATGTTGGAGGAGAAACTGAATTTAGGAAAAGACTGGACTCAAGCTAAGTTGACGTTGACCTGTAAGTTTATTACTGAAGGAAATAATTGATGTGACGATGATACTGATGATGTCATATTACAGATAACTACAAATATAAATGTAGATCATAAAAAGATACTTCTTATGAGGATTCAGGAAAAACCTTCAGAATTCATGTGAGTGTTGTAAAAATGACTAAAAACACTGTGTTTTTTTTTTTTACGGGGTATTTGCCGACATCTGCAGAAGAAAGAGTAAGCTCTGTGTGTATGTGTGTTATTAATTAACCTGGGGCTGAAAGTTAAAGCACCTTTTGATTAATTGCGTCGAGAGAACAAAACTAACTAAATCTTTCATTGATCCCTGGGGATAAAATTCCCCCGATCAGGAATTCATCAGATCTTATCAATACTGATTCATTAACAGTGTCTCCTTAACGAAACCCTCATCAGTTTATTTAAGGCGTCTATCTGTTTTCTACATGTTTATTCGTTCCCTCGGTCTCGAGGAGCTGCTGTTGGACTTTGAGCTTTATTAAGTTGGAATTCACGGAGGAGTCTGGTTTCTTTTTATTGCACTTTGTAATAAAAACAATATTGGAAAGCATAAATAAAACATTAATGACAGACTGTGGCTGTGTTTCCTCAAAGTTTATGTTTTTGTCTTCTCCTCTGGTAAATGTCCTGCAGTTTCTGTTGGAGTGAGAGAGACAGTGTGACAGTAAATGTGATTGTTCTTTGTCAAGTTTTCTGCGTTTGAACCGAAGCTGAGAAAGACGACGCTGCTTCTGTAAAGCTCTGCGTGTTTTTATTCTGATTTCCTGATGGAGTTTCCATCAAGCTAAAGATGCAGCTGAAGATTCAGTGTCTGTATATTGGTCATTGGCCTCCCTGCTCTCTAATGATCAGCGCTGCACTGTGCAAGTAGAAACATGATTGAAGGAACAGCTGAAGGTCCAAGAACGAATCAAAGTAAATAAATCAACCACAAACATTGGATGTGGGAGCTGCATTAATGAAGGATTCACTGTAGTGACCATTTTCACTGTATAATGTAGCAGTCGTAGTATTTACAGTAGTACTACAGCAGAATTAGAGCTGATAGTTTCACATTTACAGCTGCAGAGAGAGACAGATGAAAGCAGATGAAAACGTTTTAATGTGTCGTTCATCTTTGCATTTTAATTCACCGCTGCGTTGAATGTAATTTCAGTGATATTAAACTGTTCTCATCTCCCTCCTCATCCTCTCTCTCCGCTGCCATCACTTTCCCTCATGACCATCCTGCCTCCCTCCATCTGTTTCTCTCCAGCTAAATGCCAGCTGAAATGAATATGTTAATTCAGCGGGCTGCTGGCTTGTAACTCTGTGATCAATGAGGCTCCTGGCTGTTGGTTCAGTTTCAGCACAGAATGTATAGGAGGCCGGATCATTAAAACACCAGGGGAACCAGGCCCGAGCTGCTGGGTGAAAAATTAGATCAGTCATTATATATAGCAAAAGAATTTGTATCTTATTTATCTAAATTCTAATGACGTCGGTTTGTCTCCATTTCAGCATCTAAAATCAGGATTAGTCCGTTTCCTGCAGGAGCTCAGGACACAGAACAGTGTCACAAAGATGAGAAACAAGGTGAAATGGAAAGAAGAGTGGAGGCAGGATCAATATTTGGTGTTCCTCTTACATTTTTACTGTGGACAAGTCAAATATGGAGAAAAAACGAGCAACAAAGTCCATTTTCGTTCAGTTCTTCTGAAGAAACTTGAGCTTAAAGAGTTGAAATAACAATGAAATCAAACTGCACATGTATAAAAGCAGCGGTTCAATGGAACTTGTTGTTTCACACTTTCAGAACAATTAAAACTAGTAATAGTACCAATAGTACCATACACAGAAATGTTTTAATAATCTGCTGCTGCATGAATCCACACTGATGTTGGACTCGATGCATTCGACTAGTTTTGTTTTCCGTTGTTTCTCTGTGATGAATCTATTTGCGGCCGTGTTCGCTGTGGGTTACACGGCACAAGGTGCTGACACTGTGGCACCGAGGAGAGCTGAGACAACAGGCAGGTTAACAGTCAGCAGAAACAGTTTTACAACATGAAGAAAGAAAAAACGCGTCACCCTCGTTGCATATCAAAGTGCTGCTATGGTGACAAAGAATATGACTTTAGATGTTAGCATTGATCCTCATAAAGATAAACGTATTGTACACGTAGTTGCTTCCTCATCACGTGCAGCCTCCTGGTTTCTGAGTCTAAACTGTGATCTGACTCAACAAACTCAATATTACTGAGCTGATTAAACATAATATTTTATGTTGTATTGAACACGTCCGTTAAACATACAGACTGAAAAGTAAGTGAAACGTGTTTTAGTAATGGGTTGAACCACCTTCTGGGAGGAATAACCTCGAGCAAGCTCTTCCTGTAGCTGTGGATCAGACCTGAACAACACGTGGACCCTTCAATGCTTCGGGTCACGGTTCTGCTGATCACTCAGTTCTCCTCACCTTTAGCTTGCAGACAGCTTATATCCTGCAGGATATCATAATCGATTGAAGCAGAAAACCTGGAAATTGCAAATATTTCATGTATTTTTTGCTGCTTTACAAAGTTTAGTGTTTGTTTGGTCGAAGTCTTGCAGTTATTGTGCAGAGATTTGCTAAATGAACCTGTGGATTTAAAGATTGCTAAAGAGTGCGAAGCAATCAGAAAAGGGAAAGATGGTGGTGGTGATTTCAATGGGAGGACAGTTAATGAAAGAGGTTGGCAAACGAAACGATGAGGTGGTGCAAAAAGAAAGCAGCGTTTTAATGGAAATGGAACAGAGCCGAGGAAACATAAAGAACGAGGAGAAACGACGAGTTGGAGTTAACACAGCATCATTAACACGAGTCAGCACAAGTGTTCTGCTCGGAAAGGAGAGAAAGTTGGTGCGAGAGAGGACGAGACGAAGTTGGGAGACACTTTTTTCTAGTTGCCAGAAGTCACGGGTTCAACTGCTCGTCTGCAGCTCACTCTAAATGAGACAGTGTGTGTGTGTGTGTGAAGACAGTGATTTATGGACGAGAGGTTTATTGTCATTACACTGAAGAATGAACAGTCACAAACTCTCCTTCCTCCCCCTCCTCCACCTCTTCCCTCGTTCCCTCCATCTCTCTCGTTCCTCCATCATCACACAGGTGGAGAGTTTTTAACAGCAGCTGAAGGACTGAACCTCCTCTCAGCTGGAATAAACTAGAACCAGTCAATAGGACGGTAATGGAAACACAATTTATTACTTTAATTTGACCAAACAGGGTCAAGCTCACAAAGGTTTGAGTGTTTGTCTGAGATTAAAGGTCAGTCGATAATCATAAATTAACAAGCACACGTCGGTCGTTCTATAGCTGGGGGGACATTTATTGCCATTATACAAGCAACGTCTCCACAAGTCCCTACCCCAACCTGAAAACCAGGTCTTAAGCTGAAACTGAATCAAGCCTCAAACAGAATCTAGAACATCCAGCACTATCAGAACTAGTCTGAGGCACTCGGTGGACACTTGTGTGCCGTGTTCAGCCGCCATCCATCCCAAAGAAAACAGTCTGAGTCTGAGTCTAGATGAGGAGCAGCTTGAAGTCCAGGACCAAGTTTCCACAGTCAGTCGTGATTAAGGGTTAATGAGCTGAAGGCTACATCCTGTTGCTGTTGTTCATCTCCAGGTAAGTGGAGATGCACAAACTAATGTGGAGTTTATTTGAACTAAGTTTGTCAGTAGAGCAGCAGACCAGCCTCTGATCTGAGACCCCGCCAGGTCAAAGTTCATTACCTGTTACCAACCACGTCTTTCTGTTATTAAATCCTGCAAATGACACGAAGCTTCTACAAAATAACCACATCAGACCGATCGCTGTGAAGAACTTGGTATTCTCCTCGTTCTCCTGGAGGCATCAGATAACCGGGGCTCATTAATCCTCTTTGTCCAGACGTCCTCTTTTGAACCATCTCGAGTTTTTTCAGCTGTTGGACTTTTGATGCAATATGAGATTTTTTTTTTTTGTGCACACAGCAGGTGAAGTTCTGCAGAATCCAGTCTCTGCAGCCAAATGTTAATAAGCTGCAGAATAGAAGCTGCCATCATAATGAAAAACTAGTTGGACTGAAATGAAGCAGTGAAGTGAGGGGCCCACTTCTGGATAACGTCCTTCATTATATCCTAGTGATCACACAGCGCTGCCTCTAAACCTGGGCCAGCCACCGTGTCCCATCATCCTGGGATTACAGAGATAAAGCAGTCGGCTTTTGGGGAACTTCACTACAGATCTGGATTTCTCAAAGAAGATGAGCAGCAGCGAAGGAGTCAACAAAGCATTAACCAATATCTCTCAAAGAATCCACATGAAATAGGAACCGCAGCTCGAATAATAACGTTAGTAGACAACACCCCTTTTTAATTTCTCTCTTATTTGATGGAATTGTTTCCTTAACTGATTTAGTTTTATAAAAAAGTTCAAGCTTGTGTTTTAAATAAATATGATGACGTGGAGCAGAAAAGCAAACATGCAGCCTCTCAAAGAGCCGCAGCTCAGTGAAGCAGCTCTGTCATCTCTTCTGCATTCAGGAAGCTTCTGTGTTTGATTTCAGTGAATTCATCTTCTAAAGAGCCAGAATCAGTCCAGCTGTGAGTCCACAGGACAAGTCATACAGTTTAGACTGAGGCTCCCTCCATACCACCAGCTACCCTAACACCTCAGAGAGAGGAGGAATCAAAGTACGGTGGCCTAGAAGGGAGCATGTGTGGAAAAATGCTGCTGTTCTGGAGCTTTGATGCAGAAATTTGGGAAACAGCTCATCCTGTCACGGAGTCGTGGTGCCACCTGTGCTGCTGCTGCTCTGTTGGCCGACGCTGTTCTCATCTGTTTGACGTGTTAGATCATCGCACTCTATGATCTGAGGTCGCTGCAGTTCGTCAGGTCTCAGGTGTCCAAAGAATGAGCTCAGCTGACCAATATATTCCAAGATGACACTGTCAGGATTCATCGAGCTCCGCTTCAGCTTCACATGACGTCACCATGTTGTTTTATTCCAGGGTTGTTGTTCATTTCTGTTAGTTTCTGGGTATTGACGTTTGTTTCATGCTCTTATTTCTTAAACATTACAGTGGCTAAATAAACATCGTCTGTCTTTTTAGTCTTTGGTGTCTGAGAAAATCATACGTACGAGGACAGAGGAATAAGAGACGACTGTGTTATTCTGTCTCTGACTCAGTAATTCATTTTTAAGAGAAGTTATAAAACTACCCAACTGTATCTCTTATTAACATTATACTGTGTGTGTTTGTTCTGATATCTTAGTGAGAACCAGCTTTGCACCATCATCGTGGAGACATTTCATGGGTCCTTTATGGGTTATGGTTATAATTGGATAAACTTGGATATAGATTCAAGTAACACAAAGTGATTTTGACTGAGGTTATTTAAGGTAATGTTGGTGCAGTCTCCCTATATGAGAAAAATAAGTTGTGTTTATGTGTTTGTGCTGCAGGTTGTTGACCTCAGCAGAGACTAGAGACTGATGTGAGAGTTGGAGGAGGGACAGATGCATGAAGTGGTTAGGGTTAGGTCAGAAAGTCCTGTGGTTATAAAGAAACAGTAACTGTTTATGGAAACAACATATCATCATCATGTAAACACAAAGTTAAATCTGGTTGCAGTTGCATCATCCCTAAAGCGCCACCACTCCCATTAGACACATTCGGGCACATAAACATGTTATTTTAACCATTTTCATCAGCAAAGAACAGATATATTCGAGTTAACCGGCCGCCTCTCTCCTCTCAGTAAAATGATTGAGACTACAGGAGCAGGTTTTAGGCTCTGATTGAGCAACACCACTGCCTTTGAGTGTTTCCTGTCAAATCTAATTTGTTATAGATCGGATTTGACTTGCAGCAGGTTCAGGTTGCAGCGTACAGGTTCATACAAAAGGAGCTTTTACTGCTGTGCACACAAACATTCAACAACAGGAAGATAATAAAGACACTGAAGTGCTTTAACTTTCTGTGGAGATATTTCTAAAAGATGTGAGATGTGTCCGGGCTGCACCCGGTAGAGACCAAAAACTGAGCTAAAAGGAGAGAACAGTGGATTAACACTCAATATGTGGACACGAAGATGAACGATCATGTTGCTCTGTAACTTCTGTATATTCAACATATCAACCTGCTTTTTTCCAGTTTAAACTAAACGTTCTGCCTCATGCAGGGAAACATTTCTCACTGCGAGACCATTTCTCTAAAACTATGATCTCATGACAGCATATTTAAAATCAGCTGCATTATGCATTCAGTAAACAGAAACATAAACATGATGCAAAAACATCTAAGATCAGTGGCAGCACAGAGTCAGTAGAGAGGAGCTACACGGTCCGTAGATACTAAAACACTAACCCACCATATAAACAAGTCTGTATTGTTTCTTTTCACGACCTTGACTTTTCATAAAAGATTTATAGATATGCTGCAAAAACAAAACCATTTTTTAAAATGATATGTCCCCTGGAGGCGTGAGCCCCCGTGCAACTGGTGTTTCCACCCCCGTGTGCCTGCTCTGCATGTTTCCTATCAAAACACCGTCAACAGCTCAAAACTTCTGCTGCAGCTTATTTCAGCTGAACCACCTGCTGCTAGGGGGCGCTGCTCCTCTGAGGATCAGTTCTACAGGTCGCCCTGGTCTCAGGTGTTTTGTAACAGTTCAATCAGACACATGAAACATCATTAGACCCCTGAAACAGAGCAGCAGCAGCTCCACACACACACAGATGATAGAAGACATGAATAAAACATGAGTGCGGCGTTGTGTCCTGCTCGGACTGAGGACGAACGGAGGCCACCGGGAGCTTCAGTGTGACAACAACAAGCACGTGCACGTGCACACAGCAGCATGAACATGTGTTTCTGTTGTTGCGTGGACTCACTTGAGTTCGATACCGTCACCGTGGGGACGTGTGTGTCACATTCAAAGAGCCTTTGGAGAATTAAGACCTGGTTTAGGGTTCACTTACGAATCAGGTTTGGATTTAGATGTGTGTCTGTGTGCTGCCCCATGGGGGTGGTTGCCATGGGGACAGTGATAAGGGCTCTAAATGAAAACTCAATAATTCATGAGCGCTTGATGAGATGCACAACACACACACACACACACACTATAGACACAATACATTCAAACACACACACACTTGTTTCCACTATTACGAGGAAACAAGACAGGAGATCGTCTTCAGTCAAACGAGGAGGAGCTGAGGACGAATACAGGAACAGAAGAAACACACACACACACACAGATGAGCCTGTTACCTTTCAGTTTAGCATCATATCGTAGATGAGCTGGGTTCATGTCACTTGACATCCTCCTCAGTTCCTCCAGACTTTGATCTGTCAAAATGTCTGTTCAGTTCTGTAGACGTGAGAAGCTTTGATGGATAACGAAGAGCAGACACCACAGGTGAGAAGGTTAAAAGGTTTATTGTCAGTAAAGGGTCATAGAGAAGGTGATTACAGTTCAACCTACAGAACACAAGTAAATCCAGAGAGACTGGAAATAGAGTGGAGATGTGAGTATTAAAGGACAAACAGGTAAAGATTAGTGAGGAAGGTCCGACTGTGGAGAAACTCAGGGACTGACTCCATCGTCACGACGGTTGGTGTTAGCAGGGAGACAGCAGCCTCCAGTAAACAGACTCAGCATCACAGTTCATCCATCGGGATAATGTAGAGTCAGACAGATCATGTGCTCCAGAATCAGGAAGTGAGAAGGTACGAGCAGTGAAGCAAACCAAAAACCAGAGGAGGATACAGGTGAAACGCTGGAGACCACTCAGGAATCACTGTGAACAGCCTTTAGTTGATCAGTTTAATGTTTGAATGCAGCTTTTATCCTGTTAATATCATTTTTATCCTTCTATCTGAAGCAACCAGCCGACCAACAGAATCGATTGATCAGTTATTAATAACCTGACCCACATCCACAGTCGTGATGACGGATCAGCGCTGAGTCCGGCTCTTCCTGCTTTTCTTCATCTTCTTCATCTCCTTCTCGTTTCACACCTGCCCCTCATTCTTTCCCTATAACAGCCTCTGTTCTCTCTCCTCCTCTCGTCTCCTCTCTCCTCCTCTCCTCCTCTTGCCTCCTCTCTCCTCCTCTCGCTTCCTCCTCTCTCCTCCTCTCGCCTCCTCCTCTCTCCTCCTCTCGTCTCCTCTCTCCTCCTCTTGCCTCCTCTCTCCTCCTCTCGCTTCCTCCTCTCTCCTCCTTTCTCCTCCTCTCTCCTCCTCTCGTCTCCTCTCTCCTCCTCTCGTCTCCTCTTCTTGACTTTTTCTTGCTACTTCTCACCTCGAACCTTCTCTGTCTTCTCCTCCACCACCTTTTCTCCTCTCGTTCCCTTTTCCCGCTCAAAGAATAAGTGTTTCTTCTCATCACTTCTTTATCAGCCCCCCCCCCCCCCCCCCCCACCCTCGACGTGATAATAAAAACGTGTTGTTTTTCTCCATCTGCTCCATCTTTTCACCTAATTCCCCCTCAGCAGTGATCTTCTTCTTCTTCTTCTTCTTCTTCTTCTTCTTCTTCTTCGTCTTCTTCTTTGCAGAATAATAAAACCTCTTCTGTAGAAAACAAACTTTTCTTTTTCACGTCTTCAACCTTTTCTTCTCCTCCTCCACCAGCAGTGATTAACGGTTTGACTCCTTCATGTCCCTCCTCCTCCACTCCTGACAGTGATGAAAAGTGTTTTTCCTCCTCAGACAGATATTTGTCTCTGCAGAGCAGCAAACTCATTCAACTCCTTTTAATTACTTTTTTATGGCTGTTTGTTGTTTGGATCCGAGGCAGCGTTGATACAAACCCACTGATACATTTATTAGCTCTGATGGGACAGAAATGTGTTCACATGTGGTCCATCAACCAGGCAAATGGAGGCTATCAGAGCTCATATTTAATCAATTATCATTATTTGACTGACCCGTATGTTTGACGAGTCCCTCATCCGTCTTATTAAGTGTCGTTCAGTGGCTGTGTGATGCTCTTTGGCCTCACGGTCACTGAAAAGCTGCAGTTCACCTGCACCGTCGTGTTTTCATGTTGCTCGTCTCATTCTTGTGACGATTTTAAGAGAATTTCTGCAATTTTGGTGAAAATGTTCACTTGGACTCGTTCATTATTTTATATACTAGTCTGGACAGACACTTACTATGCTGCTCTGTGCAGGAAGGTTCTAATCTGCGCTGCAGAGATATGTTTTTTATTCATCCTACACTTCCCACAGTGCAATTGAACAGATTTCCTCATTTTTATTCTTCTTATTCTCTGTGTAAATACTGCTACTCTTACTCTCATGCTCCCTGTTATTACACTGGTCTTATGTCAGATATTTAACGGTGTGTTCACATCATGTGCTGCCTCACTGTTGTGTAGGCGGAGCACCAAGCAGAGAGGGTCCAAATGCTCTGAACTGCTGTGTTGACCTCCGTGGGTGCAGCCAGTCACGTCTGACCACCGCTTGAACTGATGAAAAACTAATTAACCCACTTGTATCTGTGAATTTCTCAAACTGCACAATAACAAATCTCCCTCCTGGAGACCAGAGCCAGACAGGAAGCTGAGTGCTGGTGAGGTGTCAGCATGCAGATGCAGATAGACTGACTTCTACAGAGAAGCTCGTCTAGTGGCCGTCAGTGGTCACTGCACTTTCCAACATTTTAATCCAGATGTGAACGCTGCTGCCGGGTTGATGCTGTGATGTTTCATTAGCATGTGCAGCCTGGGAACTGCGGCGCAGGTAATTGACTCATCAGTGTCCTGGTTTTCATTCAATCAGGGAACTAATCAGTGCAAGAATCCAATTCACTGTACAGAGTTTGGCTCGTTACTGAACTATGGAGCAATTTTGAGACACACACTGAGGGAAATCAATTCAAGAATAAAAAAGAAACTGGACTTAAGCCGAGGAGACAATACAGGAAACAGGACATGTGATGTCTGTGTGCTGGAGGTCGACCTGAGCCTCCAGGAAACAAAGTGATGTGAATGCAGAGCATGAAAACCTGGGAGTGTGTGTGTGTGTGTGCGCGCTGCAGGGTGTTGTGCTGGGTTAAATGGGGAGGCTCTGTAGCGTTAATGAAGCACCCCCCGGCTGCTGTGAGCTCAGATGGTGTGTTGGGTTTGTCCTTCTGCTGCTGGCTCCAGGGTGCCGGGAGCCGGGTGGAGCTGTGCAGAGCCGGGGAGGAAGATGGTGATGATGAGGAGGAGGGAGCACCTGACATCTGGGCCTCTTCTCTTTATTTTAAATAGTTTAATCAAAGAAAGAAGACGGACCTTCACACACAGCATGACACCGAAGAAGAAGAATCATCAGCATAAAATCTAAGTATTTATTAAGTTAAAATTCAAATCTCAGTTGTCTGACTTTGCTGTATATGGATTAAAAAGCATTTGGTGGCGTTCGTTTTTTTTTTATGTCACACTGACATTGATCGTGTTTATTTAGTGCCTGAATGTCTTTTCGTGGGGGTTCACTTACTTTCAAAGCCTGTTTGTGCTGATGAGACACTGTGGTCACAGTTTGCAGCGCGGTGCGAGTTTGTGAATTCCTCCCGTTAATGTGACGCGTTTAAACACACGTCTGACGGGTTTGTAAGAATGAGCTGCAAATGAAAAGCGACACCTGGGATAAATGTTTCATCGATGACTGCGACAGATTCATCAGCAACAGACGCTGAAACACATGAATCACCACAGTTCACTGTTCGACGTGTGTGTTCATGCTGCAGCGATGTGACTGGGCCTGTTGTCAATACTGTGTCTATTGATCTGTGTGATTGATTAGAAATAAAGAAATGTGATTGAAGGCTGGACGCTCTTCAAGTTGAATCATATGGGAGGCACCATGAATAAAACCTGCTAATCCTGTGAAGATGAATCCTCTTAAACTACCATTAAATTCAATACTTCAGATACTTGATCATGATCAATTAATTAAAGCAGTTTCACAGCTGTTTTTCAGTCGGAGGATTTAAAATCTGCAACTTTCTAGTTGCAAAAGTTGCATTTATTTGATTTGTTCCATCTTTGTTCCTGTGTGGACGTTACCTGCTGAATAAAACCGGCCTATTCAAAGTCGTACATGTGACGTTCTCACAACTACTGCTGCAGATATTTGAGCCTTTTGTTTTCAGGAGTGACGTTTTTCTTCCAGACTGAACCTGAAACTGTGACGTTTGTCACTCATTCGTTTTCCGTGTGAACCTGCTACAATGAGACACGACTGTCAGATGCAAAGATGCAACTGCTGCGAGTTTGCTTGGGGGTTGAGGGAGACACAACCCAACAGACGGCACAGCAGAAACCACTACTGCCAGAAGGTTTCAGATCTGTCTGTGTATCCACGCGTCTGGGCACTTACATCAGCTCTTCAGTCTGTTGAAGAGGTTTCTGTCATTTGAATCCTAAAAACACCGGCTCCTCCCTCTTGAAAAGCAGCCATCACAGACAAAGTGGGGCTATAATTTACTTTTAAATTGTGTTGTCTTTCCTCCTGAGGAATTTCAAGAAACCAGAGGCTGTCGCAGCACCTAAAAAGTGCCCTGAACATCCTGCCAGCTTTTCAAAAACAATAGCAGCGTGCCTGGCAGGAAATCTGGGGGATTTGTCGGGTCGCTGTCGGGCACAAAAAAAAAAAAAAAAAAAACACAATCACAGAGTGTTTTTAAGCAGAAGCAAAGGAAAGTGTGTCTTTAAGATTTACAATTCATATTGTGGAGATTTACATGACAGAACGATGGAGGATGAGTTTAGAGAGAGGGAGTCTGTGTCTCACCAGAGCAGAACTGACACCAATCTGTCAGCCATCCTACACACACACACACACACACACACACACACACACAACATAAAGACAGAATGAAGACGAGGAGGAGGAGGAGGAAGAAAGAACAGAGAGGAGGAAGATGAGACAAATGGAGACATTCACATGACAAATGATGTGTTTGCAGCCGGTGATTTTCCAGCGTCGCTCTCGCTCGTGCTCTTTCTGCTTCTTCCTGTGACGGCGCTCCAACATGTTTCCACTCTGTATGTTGGAGTGTCGGTGCAGGTGAATCTCACTCACACCTCTCACTTCTAATGAACTCATTGCATTTCTAATATTGTTTCAGTTTATGAAGAAGCTGCGAGTGTGAGTGCAAACTGCAGCCGTCAAGACGTTTGTGAGTGTTGTGATTACAGACGAACAGCAGGAGTGTCGTCATGTGGTTAAAAGTAGTAGAGCCAAATTTAGATGCAAATGCAGCTCAGTGCACATAAATATGCGCATATGCTCTGTGACAACATGGCGAAGTCTCAAATGTTCTAAATACAACAACGAGGAAAATAAATAAGAAGCGATTCACTCTATCAGGCTTCAGTCAACACTTCCTGCAGATGTTTTACAATGAAGGCCTCTGGGGACGGGAAAGAATTCTGCCCCGATGAACTGCTGGAAGGATTTTACCATGAAAAAGAAAGTGTCTAACAATAGTCCCTCACAAATAAAAGCTTGGCTGACGACATTAAAGAGCCGACGGTAACTGCATTCATTTGGGTGATTGAATCATTTCTAATAATCTTAAAATGTTGTGACTGACTAAAGGTGTGAGGAAGGAGTGGGTCAGTGTGACCAGAGAGAAATGAACCACAGCACACCGCCCTCAGAGGGCTCTTTTAACGTGGAGGGATTTTCTCCTTCAGAATCCCCAGAAGCAGACGGTGCTAAAAGCTGCCACCACATCAGAGCAAAAACCAAATGAATGTGTAATATTCACGATTCAACCAGCTATTAACACTCATACAGTAAACACACATATACTGTACATATGAGAGTTACCTGCACACACACACACACACATTCTAAAACCAAAACGTTTCCTTCGCGTCCAAACAAGAATCAGAGTCAGTGACTTTGTGACTCCGTTTTTTCCTCTGTATCTGTAGAATTCATTATTTTTCACCAACCTTCATCCTCTTTATCCTCTTGCTGTGTATCTGTCTTCCTGCTGCAGCAGGGATGTAGTCGGTCGATGGACACATGTAGAACGCTGCATTACTTCGGTCTCTGCTCATTGTTTGTGATGAGTTCTCAGGATTGTGGAGACAGTGATTGAAGAATTATTTGCTCTGGTTTTGCAGCGACTATCGATCACATCACTGGTTAAAAATGTTTTTCTAATCAAAAACAACACTGCATTTCATAAACTGTGAGCTACTCTGCAGCTATCGATTCTTAATGTTTCCAACAATCAATGGAGGAAATTGCTTCAAACTCCCAGATGCTGTGATGTATCATCACGGTTCTACCACCCAGCGAACGCTGTGCTGAAGCACAAGGGCACCTTAAAGACGGTGGTGGAGGACGACCAGAATAACTTTAGCAACACTGGATGAATGACTGTGACATTCACACGACATTTGGTGTTTTATTTTTGTGTCGTCGTGATGTTGTGCGTTAATAAATACGTGTTTGTGTCTGAAGAAAAAACTTCCCGACACACTGAGAAGAAACTTTAAAGTTGGGAGAAACAGATCCCGGCACTAAAGAGCAATCTATCAGCAACACACCTGTAATGAAAAGAGTTTTACTGCTGCGGAGACGCGATGATGAAGTGCTCTTGTTGCACTCGAACACATGCTGTAATCAGATGTAATGTAGACGAGAGAGATGAAAACACTGGAAATCAAGGGATTGGAAGCGTCGATACGGCGACTTCCTGCTGATCTGCAGCAGCTCCGCTGATGTGAAGGGGAAACACATTTACTGTGATTGTTTACTTCAGACAAAACCACAACAAGAAGCACAAAAATAACAGCGAGCGATGGAAAACAACACAAAACCTGCAACGAGGCGGGAACAGAAAATGAAATCCTGAAGATCAGACTGTACGAGGAGTCAGAAAAACAACACGCAGCCATACTTAAAATGTACAGAGGGAAAGTTTCCCTCCACGTTTCCTGAAAGCAGCTCTCAGCTCGTTGAGGGGCTGATTCCTCACGTGTCGTATTTCTTCTCGTGCTGATTGAACGTCTCTGTGACTGAGAAACAGGAATCCTACAGGAACCTCACGCTCACAGGGACGTTTCACGCTGTTAAAACGACTTCACGCGGCTTCAAATCTGTCCTGAAACAGGAGGACAAACATCTTTTATTGCTGTGACGGAATCCGTGGCCTCATGCAGCAGCACGGCTCCTTCATGTAGAGGACGAAGTTCGATGTCACAAACAACTTCTACACCTGACAGACGACACTGAGGGACAAGAAAATCTGCAGGTATGTGTTGCCAGGATGTAAGAGCCCAGAACCGTCAAATCCAGCCATGAAAGACAGACGTACCCACTGTATGCAGACAGATGGGTCCTTTCATGGATTCAAAGTGTCCATCAGACCTTCCTGCGGTGGAGAGATGATGCAACAAGCAGAAATACCATCAAACACACACTGACACACACGTTCACGTGTATAAATACACTTAAAGGAGAATTAGATGTGTGTTTTTCAGACGGAGGAGGTCGGAAAGATTCTGCTGAAGAGTCTGTTAAAACCCAGAAATCCAGCTGCGTGTTGTCGTTAATGGAGAAAAGTGGGTTTAATGTTTCAGAAGAATAAAGAAGGATCCTGTCATTTGATGGAGTGATGATTGACACGTGCACAGGTCTGTGTACCTGTCAAGGTATCTTCAGCTGCACGAACACGTGATCTTAATTTAAAGAGAATAAAAGAACTGAATCTGCATCATCCCACCCTCATTTATGAATTTAATTTAAAATTTCCTCAGTACGACTCCTTCAATAAGCTGCTGAATTCAATTCAAGTTAAAGTGAGTCTGAAGAGGTCGACTGGACTTTAGGAGCAGCACAGATCCTGAAACAGCTGCTGCAGGTCGAGATTTAAACACTGACGAGAGTCGCTTCTGTGCATGTTTAGGATCAAGTTACAAATACTCATGTTTTATTGTTTTACTTATTTTTCATTAAAAACATAAAACAACATGAAACCAGCTGGTTCTGTCGGCAGAAAGGAAAAAAGAACTCAACACAGAAAAACTCCTCATTTCCACTGTGAAGCTTCAGTAATCACACACTCACCGTTCAGAGTGGATCAGAACAGAAAAAGAAAAATCCACGAGACATTTTTTCAGCTGGAGCATCAGACGGGAACAGGACCGACGTTTCTTCTCCTCACACAACTTTCCAGTTAAGCAGTAAAACGACGGTGGGTTGTTTTTAACTGAAGGTGAGAAAACTCCCCTGAAGATCCTGTTCTGGTGAAAACTCCTGAGTTCCAAAAACACCACAACAATAAATGACCTAAAATCAGGACGATGCCCTCTGAGTCCCATCTGATCCATCATTAATAAAACTGAATGAGTCGGTGCCACCTCTGCAGCGATCTGCATCACTTCAGTTCACTGCAGGGGACGGTACGTACGGAGACGACCTTGTAGAAGGACAGGAAATCTGTCCTACAGGAGAACGCCTGCAGGGGCCGAGGATTATCAATAAATACAGAGGAGACAGAAAAGACCCAGGTGTCGGAAAAGGAGCTTTCACTTCACTCTTACAGGAAACACAGCAGCTGCACCGCACGTTGCTCATCAAGAATCTTGCAGTGGCGAGAAAAAGTAAGTGAACTATGATGATGAGCTGTGATCTGCTCTCAATTAGCTGGTTGAACCAACTTTGGCAGCAATAACCTCAAGTGAACTCTTAGCTCGAACCAAAGTGAACTTTGTACTGTGATGATGTTTGGTGGACTGATGAAACTGAAGGTTTGCTGCATGGTTAAAAACCACGAACCAACATGACAACATCATCTCAGGCTTAGTGAAAAGGAAACAAACTGGAGTAAATGATGTGGTAACACAATAAAAACAGGTCCAGACAAAACCATCAGACAATAATGAGACTAAAAAACAACAACAACAACAATTCTGTCCACATATAAACAGCAGGTGTTACGAACGGACCCAGTAGCAGAAAGACAACAGAGTGAGATGTCCCAACAAGACTTATTAACAAAATACGTAACAAGGAATACAGAGCAGACGTGATGTGAAACAAAAGGAACAAAAACCTCAAAAGGAGGAAAACAACTAAGGAACTCTGCAAAAGGAAAACTAGATTCTCACTAATCACAATAACTAACACAGAAAAACACAGTTAACAGAGGAGGGAAACGTAACACGTGCAGCCACGTTCTCTCTGTGTTTAACCCTGCGGTGCCTTTATTCGGTCGCAGATGCTGAAAATCTCAATAAAGAGTTCCACTAATGATAAAATCACTTGTCCGTGTGTTTATTAGCTTCTCTTCTCTTCTAGTTCATGTGAACTACAAACAACATAATGCAGTTTAGTTTGAGTTCCAGTCTTCACTGATGACAATAATCCACAACAGTTCAAGCTGGGATCCGTCTATATCCTGGATTTCTTCTTTCTGCTTTTGTTCAACACTCCTCTGGATAAAAACACTAACACAACATGTGTGTGATCATATCTGCTCGTTTTCCTTCATGTATATTGAATTTGCCTGTTTGATTTCTTGTTCCATGTTGTGTCCACGTCTCGTACTCGTGTGTATAAATAAAGTATATTTCAATTTTAATTTGATGGAGAGAGTCTGACAGACAGTCAGGAAATGTTTCTCTGTGTTCTCCCTGCAGGCTGTTCTTACATTTAACCACGTTCAACCCACAACGACCACACGACATCAATTATTCATTACATCCACAAACTGCCAGCGAGTGTGTGTGAGTGTGTGTGAGTGAGTTCGTGTGTGCACGAGTGTTTGTTACTGAGCTAATAACTCATTTATATCACTGACTGTTAGCACAACTCTCACTTCTGTTCAGCTCTTTCTTCTTTTATGCAGAGATTTAAAAACAGCAGTGAAACCGAAGTGGTTTTAAAACACAGTGTGTGTGTGTGTGTGTGTGTGTGTGTCAGAACTGATATTTAGCTGCAGCTTTATTTAGGAGCTGGGTTGAAGTGGACTCCTGCTGCACGTGTGCACGACGTCGTGGTAGAATTTGAACTCCAGTTTTCTTTCTTATAGAAAAAACTGAAACTAAAGATCTACTGTTGTCAGAGTGTGATCCACCTGGTTTCTGTCTCTCTGGACTCGGGGGCGTAGAGTTTTCTAGTGAACCACATGATTAAATCTGCCACAAAAACAGAACTGAGAGTTTTTTAAATGAATCACTTGAAAAAGAGACGTAACTCACTGAGCGTCCAGAAAAACAAGTCACCATCTGGATTTAACTAAGTAAACAGGTCAGAACCTCCACTGGATAATTACTGCTGGATGATTATTGTTCAGCTGGTAACAAGTTATTGAACTCTAACTGATGCAGTGAGGAGCTTCTTATTTCTAAAACATCCTGTGGTCGAGGAAAAGATGTTAATCTGTTTCAGAAGAGTCAAATTATTGGTATGAAGCAAAAAAAACATCTGAGGAGATGAAACTGGTTAAGAACTGTCCAATGGAAGAAGGTCACGAGGTCTGATGAGTCCAGATCGACCCTGTTCCAGAGTGAAGTGATGCACCATCATGTCTGTCTACTGTACAAGTCTGTAGCAGCATTGAACTGATGCCACAAACCTGGAGCTGCTGAACGACGACAACAGAGAGAAACGAGACACGTTTCTGTTTTTTCAGCTGATTTTTGGCCACAAATATGAACTAAAAGAGTTTTACTGTAACTTTTTAAAAACTAAATACGAACTAAACTATTCACTGACTGATTTTAATGTTTACAGTCAAATTTTAATGAGGAAGAAAAGAAGCTAAAAGAAGTCGTTCTTATTTGAGCCGACTGCTCCCACACAGACTGGAGAGGAAGTCTTTTAATGTGCTGCTAGAATTAATGTTGAGTGGAGATAAAACTCATCACATTAACTGTGAGACCCAGCTGAGATGTAACTAGACTGGTTTAACCAACCAGCTGGTTAGTAAACTGAGTCAGTGAACAGATAAACCAGTCGTCTGAGTCTGAGTCTGAGGGGAAACAGCTCTGTTGATAAATGGACGCAGGAGTTCTCTGGTGAAATATTGAAGCTTGTCCGACTCTTTGTTTGCACAACAGGAGGTGAGTTTTACCCCAGCGCAGCGTCCTCATAGACACATAGACACAAGGACACCAAATAAAACTCACTGCTGCAACATCTCCACCAGAACCACCGCTCCGATCAGCGTCTGCAGAAATAAATCAGCTCACTTCATTTGGTTCGAGGTTGTTAAGCTGCCTCGTAGCTGGAGGCCGCGTGTCGTAAGCTTTGAAAGATATTCAGCTTGTCGTTAACTCCGCTTCAAATGAATGATGAATATTAACCTTCCTGATGTCGCCTGTCGGACAGGAAGTGATTCACGAGGCCACAGGAGCAGAGGTCACGCTGGTATGTTGGGAAGACGACCGTCACTGAACAGGTGGAACCCGTGTTACCGACCAGCTGATGTTGTAGGTTCTGGTGAAACGTCTCCGTGCGTTACTCATGTCTCTTTAAGGTTCATCATCACGTCTGTGTTTTCAATCTGGTTTCTGTGTAAATACCTTCAAACTAATGGACGACAGATACGCTGTGGTTTACTGAAGCAGACTCTGGTAGTTTAGTTTATTTTTTTCTGCACAGAAACAGGTTTAATTCATTTAATTATTGAGGAAAACATCACATGCAGTATTTTTCTCTAACACTCACTCACACATCACTACCATTTGGTTTGAACGGTCAGCTGAAGAGGACACAGCCTGTTGGTCACGGCTCCTCGCTGTCATCGAGCCGCTGTGACTTTGACCTCGTCTCCATTCCTGTCGTCTGTCTGACGTGCTGCTGACTTCAGGATCTGACGCTCGGGTGGAACTCGAACACACGAACGTCCGACAGAGAGAAAAATAAAAATAAAAATAAAAGTTGTTATTGTCACGTTTGCCTTGTTTCCACGGAAATTGAATTTCTGTCCTTCACATGTGTCCTGATGCTGTTTTCACTTTCAGGCCCCACAATCTGCTGCTGTTCGAACTCCTGTTGGAACAGCAGCAGATGAACCCGCTGAGCCTCAGCTCCTCTTAACTCTGCTTGTTCTGCCACCGACTTGTTATTGTTCACCTGCAGTTTATCACCTACAAACATTCAGTATCTATCTTGGAGCTTTAAAGGAGCTTTCAGTCTCCGTCTGCTTCCAGTTGGTGCTGAGCGTGGCTGAAGACCTGTCCTCCACTTCACTGATGTCCCAAAATCCGAGACACTGAGAACTCGCTGTTCTCCGTTTAGTTTGCATTTAGAGGTACATTTACTTTACGTTTAGTCATCGAGCAGATGCTTTTATCCAGCGAGGTACAAACCAAGCAAAGAAAGATCCACTCTGCGTTTCTAAAAATGCAGCTCGTTAAACTAGACACTGAGTGTCATTAGTTTCTCTCTCTTCAGCTGCGTCATCACATTAAGGTGCCGTTCAATGCCGGACTTTCATTCAGCTCGAGCATCGTGCTCCAACAGAACATCTCCGACTGTAAAGTGCAGACTCTCCTCCGCTGCACTTCTCTCTAAACGCCCTGAAGCTTCGGAATATTTCTGGTGGCTTCGAGGTAGAAAAGTGTGTTTTTGTGCCACGACTCCGTTTCTTTCAGTGTTTTTGAAGCCGCTCAGAGGGTTGATCACAGCTGTCACACTGCTGAGTCTGTAATCACATGTGAATACGCGTGTGAGCCGCTGTGCATGTGCTCCAGCGCGTCTCTGAAGGTAGAACTTAGTCTTGTATTTCCACTGACACTGAAACCTTTTTAAACTGTCAGCCCCAATATCTGTTCTGTACAGCAGCCGCTACGAGATGTGTGTGTGTGTGTGTGTGTGTGTGTGTGTTCAGTGGTCGTACTCTCTGTGACAGTACAACAGCTCTGTAAGGGGAGTTTAAATTCTGAATGACCTTTCTGACCTCAGATTCCTCACAATTCTGCTTCAGATCCACACAGCGTCACGTGAACACACACACTGTGCACGTCTCTGCAGCGTAACAGCTGTGGTCATGACCTCAGATCCACAGAGCTGCTTCCTCCAAACTAAAAAACTGCTGCATAGACACAGAAAACAGACAAAGTATAAAACACAGAGAGGCTAATCGAAGCCAGATGAATAAACAGGGACCAGAAATAAAGAAAGACCTCCAGGATTATATCACATGACCTGGTGATTAACACTGTGTTTACACGAACGCCTCAGTTTCAGGTTTAATCAGGTTTGTGCTCGTGTACACGTTACATTCTGGATCTTAAAAACCTGCATCAGCTCTTCTCCTGGTTTTGATACACCTGAACATACTTCTCTATCTGAAACCGTATGATGCTGCTGATCTGTGTTGTGAGGCCTTCAGGAACAGTACAGAGTGTAGGTCAAAACCAAAACCACCGTCTGAACCGAACCATGAACGTGTCGACTCGTTACAACTCTGAGTTTCCCTCCTCCTTGTTTCCTTTCTGATTTTTCCAGGTGAGAGATTTTTCTCCAGGCTCTTTCCTGATGTAAAGACACTCTCTCCCTAAAGGTAAGAAGATGAATGGATAATTGGAGGTGGATAATTCATGTAGATTTCGTGAGCACTCGGAGTCCCGACTGTATTATTCTGACATCTCCATGAAACATGCAGATGTTGACCATGAAAAATAAAAGAGTTTCCTGATAGTCAGGACTCATGGAGCCTATTTCCAGCTCAGAGTAGACAGAACTTCAGGTAGTTAGTAGATTTGAAACAATAACAAAACTAAACTAGCTCATTTCTCTGTTTTCTTGTGTTTTTTTCTTTTCATGTTTGATAAAACTGACGCTTTGCTTTAAACCACGTGTCACTTACTCACCTGCTGGAGCTGCATTTGCTTCCTTTGAATCTCACTTAGTAACTATGGATGAGAGCATCTGCCAGATTACTAAATGTAGATGTGGTCTGTGCCTGGCAGACTACATTTACATTTAGTTTACAATCCACATTTACATTTAGACAATTGGCTGTCGAGTTACTAAATGTGAATGTTTGAATAACAAAGATTAGCATCTGTTTCCCCGTGATGATCTTTGATCTATTTCGAGACTCAAACATTATTCAAACTATTTGTTCTTATATATATATATATATATATATGTATGTATATATATATATAATATATAAAACACCAAACAAATCCATTTTGAGACGCACTAGTATTAAACCTATGTGGTAAAAGTGTGTCTGACATAATAAAGAGGCCGACAGCTCGACAGGGATTTATGTTGTGTACTTCCTCATTTATTTTATTTTATTTTATTTTATTTTATCTTATTTTATTTTATTTTATCTTATTTTATTTTATCTTATTTTAAGTCTCCTCCTGTCCCCAGTTCTCTCTCTGTACCTCTTTGTATTTCGTTCTGGCGTTTCCTTCTCCCTCTCTGAAGTTCTTGTAGAGATAAACTTGTGACAGCAGAAGAGAGGCAGTCAGAACTGTCAGCACTCTGTGTGTGTGTGTGTGTGTGTGTGCAGACAGCATGGTTCTGCTTCAAAGCCCATTTTGAGTGAATGGGTGTGTCATGACGGATTTTTGTCAGCCCCCTGCGGTGATACGAGACTCTCTCGGTGTGTGTATCAGCAGTCGTGAGTGTTTTCTGCGTGTGTGTGGTTGCTGACTCAGTTCCTCGGGGTAGATCCCTGAAGCTCAGCTGTCAAACTGTTTTTCTTTGCCAGGCTTTTGTCTCTCTCTCTCTTTCTTTCTTACTGTACGTCTGTTTCTTTTTGCTTGTTTCTCTTTCACATTTTAAAGTCCGTAATAGATTCATGGACCATAAATCACGGCTTCTCAAACCACTGATGCATTATTAATGCAACGTCTCGCAGTACATTACAATTCTGCAAATGCTGCAGTGCAAATGTTGATTAAAGCCAGAATATATGACCACACTCTACCTGTTTTGTCTTTTGTCCTTTCTCTCTGCGTCTTTTGAGACTTAGTTGTGTTTCCGATGACACATGCAATCCTAAATGGAAATACTCCTGCACACCTGTCTGATCTCTTTGCACCTTATTCTCCTTTGTTGCTGGTTCTTTGTCCTCTCGTCGTCCCCGTCTTCTCGTCTTTGTCTCCCTCTCTCTCGCTCAGAGTTCTTTATCTTTTACTCCAGATGTGTAAACAATGCACTTGGTGCTTCTTCATTTTCTTTCCACACTTCGTGATCGAGGGCGTCATATATCTCAGTTCCTCTCTGTTAAATTAATTTAAACAGTTAAACCTTCAACCAGCGAGATTTCAGAGTGTTCACAGAAACCAGTGGAGCTCTGAACTTTCTTCAACTAACCAGGGAAATATGAGCAGAGAAGCTGAAGGGAAGCAGTGAAGGATGGATAAGAGCTATTATCTGTGTTCTGAGGGTCCATTTTCACTTTTATTATTTTATGAACTTTTCTAAAATCCTCTGCACTGTCTGCAGCCTTGATTGCACAGTAGCTGCTTCTGTAGTAGCAGGTTTTAAAACTCAGTAATATGTGGTGTAAAAATCACAGAACCATCACTGAGGGTAAAATCTTTGGCTTCAAATCAAGAAGACTCATGAATGTAGAAGTTCTGCCATTAATACATTAAAATATGGGACGTTGGACACACATTAAGAGTTTTTATCTACACAGTAAATGATAAAACTACATCTTTCATGTAATTTCTACTATTTAAATGTCTCCATCGTACGTTACATACATCTGGACTCTGAAGACTAACTGCAGTGGGCTGCGTTCTAACACTGGATTGTTTTTATTAGTCTCAGTTGGATTTTAAGTGAAGTTTTCTTACTTTTAAAACAAACCTATAAGTTCAACTTTTACTTTTTCCATCACGAGAATCTGGTACGTTACGTTTGGATGTTTGAACTTTTGACCTGAGAGGATCAAATCCAGTTATTATGGAACGAGTGTGTTGTGAATTTCATGGTCAGCATATTTACTTCATGTCGGCACCAGGTGAAAACTTGTGGATGACCATGAATACATAAGAGATATTCCTCTGTGCACTAACCAACAGACACACATCCCTTCAGTCACGCTGCCAGCACAGCAAATAAAAAGATATTAGCTCCGTCTTTACATCTCCAGGTGTTATTTTGAAATATGAGAATAACTTCATCAGTTGCAGGAGTCTGTGTGTCACACGGGCAAAGTGCAACTGGGATAAAAACAGGAAGTTATGATTAAAATGGTGCTGGATGAAGTGTTGTGTGTTTGTGTGAGTGTTGGTTTGCTGGACGATTCAGAACTAAATCTCATTAGAAGTGAGGATCAGAGCGCTGGTCCACCGCCCGAGGACACGCGCACTTAATTTACTCATCCACCACAGCTAAAGACACGCCGGCGTTCAGAGGCCGCTGGGTCCATTTGGAGTGGAACATCCCATAATGAGGGTGTGTCCGTATCCATGGCGACTAATAACATACGACCTGTGGGGAAAATCTGTTCAAATGTGCTGAACGTCTACATTTCAGCCACGAGGCCACGAGGTGAAGTGTTTCTGTGTCGACTCTTCTTCACCCTCTTCCATCACGTCTGTTTCCTCCATCGTGTCTGTTTCCTCCATCACGTCTGTTTCCTCCATCACGTCTGTTTCCTCCATCGTGTCTGTTTCCTCCATCGCGTCTGTTTCCTCCATCACGTCTGTTTCCTCCATCGTGTCTGTTTCCTCCATCGCGTCTGTTTCCTCCATCGCGTCTGTTTCCTCCATCGCGTCTGTTTCCTCCATCGCGTCTGTTTCCTCCATCACGTCTGTTTCCTCCATCACGTCTGTTTCCTCCATCACGTCTGTTTCCTCCATCGCGTCTATTTCCTCCATCATCATCTTTCCCTCCATCCTTCCTCCTCCTCCAGTTTGTCTTCATGCTGTTTTTCCTCTCGATTTTTTTTTTGCTTTAAAAACAATTAGTAAGTAATTATTCTTTCTGTTGGCTCAACAAAAAGTTCCCAATTAACAGACAAGCCAGAACCATCTGAATAGAAAAAAGACAATGAGTCTGGATCATACATAGGTTTTTATGTGTTGTGTTGGTTTGACGCCAGGACTCTCCGCTCCTCCACATTTCCTGTTTCTGCGTTAATTAAAGTCACACTTTCTGCCAAGTTGAAGTAGTTATCTCCTGTTGGACTCCAGTAAAAACATCGAAATAAGACTGAGAAACATTTTGGAACAATCAGAGAAACTTCTAGAACCTGAAATCCCTCATGGAGGATTTGAAGACCTGGACGTAGGTGGACCTACTTAGACAATATGTTAATGATTACAGCAGAACACCTTGTATCAGATGCTATGTTAAATTTAAAATGTAAAACCTGTTGTTAATCATTGCTCCTGGTCAAATTTCACAGATCACAGACTGCAGATTTACAAACTGTTAACTTTCTATTTTAACGTACTGGTTTGCAGCTACTTCTAATCCAGACTACGCCTGATCTGCTGTTAAAGGCACCGGAGTCCATTTCTCTTCTCGTGCAGTGATTCTCAGCTTGTAAAATGGGTCCAGAAGTGAGAAATTCGAGTCACGGAGATCAGTCACAGGGTCGACATTTGTGGGCTGTCTCAGTAGATGCATGATTAAGCTGCTTGTCCCAGGAAGACCTTGAATCAGATGCTTGAACTTGAGTGGAACACATCAATATTTTAACAAAATGAAATATCTAGACATGTGGAGTGGGTTTTGAACTTGGTCTAAAGGTCATTTCTCCAGCTCCAGACTGCAGCTGTTCATTCTCTCTGACCGTTGCCTGAACCGAGCTGATACAACTGAACTGATCTTTGACGCAACATTCGCTGACCTGCACGCTGCACGAGGGATTCAGGCACTGATGAGAGGCCAGACATGTGATTGGGACTCTGATTAGTTTCTTTTTAATATTATTATTATTGTCTGAACCTGCAGACACGCTGTCCGGACGTGGACTCAGGTAAGAGCTGGACCTGGGGAAACGTCCCGACATGATGAAACACAGGCTCCACCTGTGCTCAGTCCTCTTTGTGACTTTCTACTTGCTGAAATTTGAATGAGCCTCAGTGAAAAACGACACCGCTGCTGCTCTAAAGAGTTGAAAAGCCTGAATCAATACATCTGACTTATATACATATAACCAGCTAATGGACGTTACCTCACACAGTCACATACTCTGTTCTGCTTGACTGAATTATTTAATAATATTTTTATTCTTCATATTTTAGACCGACACCTCTATTCCGTTGCTTTATGAGCACACTTTTCTCTTTCTATTCCTCTCACCAGTATTAGATTGAACAGATAATAAATAACTTTACTTTATCTCACACTCAGTTTTAACAGGACGACATTCATCAGTATTTTACAATCCAGGTTTATAAAGCTGAAGTACAACGTCTGTGTCTGTTCAACAGGAGATGTACTGACAAAGAAAACCACTGAGACTTTTAGTAATAAACAGCTGCACTCTTACCATGTTTCACCCGCTGCAGTGTTAAAAACTGTTTAAGGACCATAGAAACTCCAGGAAACCGCAGTGTTCTCATCCTCATCAAACAACATACAGATAAATAGCAGTACATCTATAAACAGGACAGTAACTACGTCTTTCCAGCTGGTTGTGTTGTTAGACACAGTAACAGCTGCAGTTTCTTACACAGCTCTGAACAGATACTGAATCACTGACCTCTGAGTGTCGACAGGTACGTGAGGGAGGACCAGATTCGCCTGGACTGTAAACACATCTTCTCATCTTCAACCTGCTGCCTTTAATCAGCGTTGATATTGTCCTGACTTTGGCACTTGATTTTTCCCTAGTTCTGGAAGAACCTGAACCCACCATCATTCAAATGTTGGTTGACGTTTTTATTAGAGTTACATCATATGTGCTAAGTGAGAAAAAATAAAATCATCTATGTTACGCATGAAGGGGAAGATGTTCCTAGAGCTGCCTGCTGTCTGGTTAGTGCAGCACCCTGATGTCTCTGTCTGGAGGTGGTGGGAGCTGCATGTTCCTCTTTAAGGATGTGCCTGATTGGGCCCCATGGGTCAGGACTCAGCTGACAGGCTCCCCTCCAATGCCTGGCTCCAGGAGACTGTTCTAGTTCCCTATGTCCTGGAAAGGAGGGTTTGTTGCCTCAGCAGGGTCGTCTGAGCCATTCAACCCTCACCAGTGGTGGGTAGGTAGTTCCCAGAAGAACGAGATCACAGACTGTCAAGTCTGAAAAACATTTTCTCTGTAGGACGGCCTTAGAGACAGAGTATCAGGTTTGGGCATTTGGAGGCACCTTGGAGCAGAGTTGCTGCTTCTTTGCATCAAAAGGATTCAATGATCTGAACAGGATCTGTCCCATTGGAGGTGAACCGGGCTGGTAGCAGACTCTGGATTGGACCCAACCTGCTGCCACCACAGGTTTCTTTTTAAAGGTGATATAATTAGTGCTTGTGCGTTATATTGTGATGTTAAATATAAAACACATACAGACTACGTGCAGATCAGAACAACTATAAAAGTTCCTAAAGAAAGGTTTTATATAAAAGATGACTGAGACCCCACAGGGTTAATAAATAAAAGATATTAAATAATGAAAATCCTCTTAATATGTTAAACACAACATATTAAAGGATTTTAATATCTCATTTAAAAATGTACTGTAAAAACTGTAAAAACTTCCCTGCTCCTAATATTCTAAATTGCTGTGCAGTATTTTGTCTCATGTCTAGTTTTCAGACAGACGTATGACTCAGATTAACCTTCTGGGTTGTATTTGACATCTGATGCAACGTGTCTCCAACAACACAGCAGCCCGTCGCCCTGCTGGTGAAGAACGAATGTTTGCAGTTTGAAAAAATCTCACAAAAAAACATCAACTTCTCCCTAGAAGTACTAGTGCATTTTTCTAATAGTCATTATGGCATCGATACCTTAAATCAGACTTTAATAAGTGAACTGTTGACAGTGTTGGAAGTTATTGCTCCAGTTTGAAGTTGGCTACTGACAAAGTGAGTCGGGGTCCCAAAATCAGGGAGGAGAGAAGATGTAAGCGTCACATAGGAGAAAGTAGAAGCTAGTTAAGATACTTGGCAGCGTGTTCAGAAACATAGGATCTGATGTTTCTAATGCTGTAGGTAAAACTTTAAGAGGATAAACCCTTGATTATGATTTTTAACTCATTAATTCCTTCTCTGGTGCTCAGATGCCATTTGTAGTGTTTCATAAGTAAGTAGCTTAAATCACCTGGCAGCTTGTAGTACAGTTAGTACTGTAGGTAGCAGGAGTGTGTTTTCAGTTTACTATTGTTCAATCCGAGGTCCATGAACCTTTCATGTGGAAGGTTTTGGCTCAAAGCAAAAACATGGTGCAAATCATAAACAGGAATGAATAAGAGAATTTCCTGTAATTCGTGTCAGACATTATGTAAATAAATGCAGGTAACATAAGATACTAGATACTTATAAACCCTCAAACGCGTTTACTGTAACATTCAGAATAAATATCATGACAATGGATGAATCAATTATCTGAGCTTTACTTAACTAATAAAGCAATGTCATCAGTGCTGTCACTCAAAAGAAGCCCAGAGAACGCACAGACTGATTTCTTTTCTGTGTTGGTGGTTTGATATCGATCGGCTCTCTCCTCTGTGTTTGATGAAGGATTTATAGTGGAGCACAGCAGACAGGCAGGATTGAGTTATTTTAGATGAAGCTTTATTTAACAAGGTTAGTCCCACAGGAGTGGAAGTCACAGAGAGAGAAGGAGAAAGAGAGCGTTGGAGAGAGGTCGGCCGTCTAAAGGTCAGAGGTCGTCGCGCAGCGCTGAACGTCTTGACTTGAAAGCAGCAGAACTGAGAGAGAGGCTGCGGACGATCCGACTTTGTTCAGCTCAAATGAGTTCAATTCATTTATGTTCTGTCGATGGCACAGTTTCCTTTAATGCTGGTGTAAAAGACAGGACAGAACATTCACTGCCTCCTTGATCCACATCTAAAAACAGTCATTCTATTTATTTATTTACTATTAATAGAAGTCGTACATGGGTGGTTGCTAGGATGACGTAACTGACTGCTCCCACATACTATATAAAACAAACTGCATGATTTGTTAGAGCATTGTGTCTTGTTTCTTAAGGAAACAACCGGGGACTCCAATTTATTGTCAACTAGTTGGTGACGTCATCCCATCTGTTTATAAAGGATCCCTCTGAAGCCAAGTTGGCTACTCGTGGCTCCTTGTACACATCAAAGGGACAAAATAAATGATACTGGACCAAATTCTCACAATAAAAAGTTGATTCAAATTAATAAAGAAAGTATTTATTGTTTTTATAGATAATTAACATTTTTAATTTAAGTAATTTAGTCCAATACTTACAACAAACATCTGCTAATGACTCATGGTGTACCCCAAGGCTCTATCCCAGGCCCATGTTTTTTAAATACGCATACCTCTATGTGTCTTTTAAGTCAGTTTTGAAGCAGAATGGCCAAAACTTTCCCTGCTGATGCACCTAAGATCTCTGTCCTCAACTCTTAACACTCATAGGTTTACATTTTCTGTATGGTGTAGAAATTTTACATTTTTATTCACTCCTCAAAGTAACATCACATCATCCACTAGTAACCAGTGACATAAAAGCTTAATTTTTAAGATTCTCTTATTTGCTTTTAAAGCTCTAGAATGTTTAGGGAGAAGGAAATGCGAAGACAGTGGACGGCTGGAGGTGGAGGAAAGAATCTCTCATGAATTCGAAATAGGTGAAGTGGGGAAAAGATTAAAAAAGGTGGAAGAAGATGAAGAGAACAGACATAGAAGAGTAAATGAAAGGAACACAGAGGAAACGACTCAGAAATATGTGAGGAGGGATAAGAGAGACACAGGAACTGGAAAGAAGGAAGTCCAGTTCATAAATGACTAATTTCTAATCTGAACTGTGAACAGACTTCATGTAAATCTGAGTTTAAAGGTGAAAGATTGTTCTGTAAGCTGCCATCATTATGTCATCATATTCAGTTGAATCATTATTTGCTCGTTCATTATTCATTCAGTCTCTTCTCTCTGTCAATACACCAGCTCTCCTCTCCTTCCTGCCCTGCACTTTCTTTCCTACATGTCACACACTTCAGCCTCCACCTCAGACTCTGATCCACCCACCTGCACACCTGTTCCCCACCTCCCCTGTTTATCCACTCGCCATATTTCAGCTTTTAGTCTTGACTTTTTTGTGGCTTCTGTGTATTTTTGCCTCCATCCTCTTCTGTTCAATAAACGCCAATAAACGGTCAAACTGTTTAACTTTCTCCTGCCTGGCCTCGTGTTGTGCGTTAGAGTCCAGTCCTGAGAGTAAACTATCTTTACAGAAGCTCTGAGCCTTTAATATTTATTTTTTCACAGCTCCAGCATTTGCAGATTTTTCTGTTTGTGTGAAAGAATAAGAGGCAGCGATGCCGGAATAAATAATGTGTACTTTCGTATTCTGTTTGTGTGTGTGTGGGTGTGTGTCTCCAGGGAGGAAGCGTCACCTTTAGCACTTGTGGAAGCTGACAAGTCATTAGCAGGACAAACACTCACACACACACATGTGCATACAAATACACACTCTGTGCACACATAAACACTTTTACCGCCAGCGGGGTCAAATAGTGTCACATAAAGTGACACCATAATAAGTCTAAGTCAGTCTGATCAATGACTACACAAACATAAACACACACCCGCAGTGAATACCAACAAATGGATGCACACAGTGAATTCTAATTAGCCGATAGGCTAAACGAGGCAGTGATCCCATTTACTGCTCACAATACAAAGAGTTTAACTTCCACTCTCTCTATCTTCAGCTCTCTCTCTCTCTCTTCTCATGTTAACAAGTCTGTTTTTTCATCCTCCAACTCATTTATCAGAGCGAGAGAGCGCAAACATGAATTAATCAACTTCTGTTTGTTTCAGCACAATTAACGATCAAATCAATTTCTGCCTTCGAAGGATGAAGAGGAGGAAGGGAAGACAGCTAAAGGTGGAGGGGAAGACATGGGGTAAGAAGAAGAAGGAGTGAAGGAAGTGATGGATGGATAAACGGAGGAAGGAGAGCGAGAAAAGATGTTAAAAGATTCAATGAAGCAACAACAGATGGAAAATGTGAAGAAGAAGAAAGTGAAGTGGATTCAGAACAGCAAAGGATGAAAAAGAAAGAGGTGAAGAAGGTGGAAAAAAGAGGACAAGGGAATAAAAGGAGTCAGGGATTGCAAGGATGTAGAGAGAGAACATGAAACATGAAGGACAAACATGAAAATGAAATGAGCAACGAGTGAAGGAGGGAAGGAGAGGAGGAGACGAAGAAGGAAGAGGGAAGAGAATGGAAAAAATAAAAGAGGTCAAGGACGAAAAGGAGAAAAGGATGAAGTCAAAAACATGGAAAAAGAAGAGTGAAGAAGAAAAACGGAAGGAAACATGAAGGCAGTGGACGAAGGAACGAAGGACGAAGGATGAAGGACGAAGGATGAATGAATAAGAAGAAGAAGGTGGAGGAAGAAAAAAGTAAATCAGGGAACAGGTAAGAAAAGAGAATTAGGAAAGACAGATCTGAAAGAGAGGAGGAGGAAATAAAAGGAAGGAAGGATAAGAGTGTTAGAAGATGAAGACGGAAGGAAGGAAACATGAGGAATGACTGGAGGTGGAGGAACGACAAAGAGCTGCAGGACGGAGTCAAGAAGAGAGGAAACAAAAAAGGAATGAATGAAGAAAGAGGAAGAAAAGATGAAAGAAAGGAAGTGGTGGTGAAGGCAAGAAGGAAGGAAAGGAAAGGAAAGGAAAGGAAAGGAAGGATTATAAAAATCAGAGGGAGGTCAAGGAAATGAAGCTAGAGGATGAGGAGGAGATGAAAACAAGGTAAGAAACCAGGAAATAAGGAAGGAGGGATGGAAGGAGGATTGATGAGTGCAGTTTTGGTTTGGACGTGTGATTAGCATTTAGCTGACTGAACCGAAGTCTGCTGCTTCATCACTATTTACACACACACACCCACCCACACACACACACACACACACACTCAGTCAAACCCTCATTAATAACCTGAACGATTTCATGTTTGATGACGTTTCTGTTTTTAGAAAAATAAAAACAGTCACGTCTGCTGCAAGAAAGTAGAAATAAACTTTAGTCTGAGGAAGAAATGAGATAAAAATATTAAAGTCACACACAAGTAGGTAGGTTCTCCATCAGGTTCTTCTGTTCATCTCTATAATATTATAATAAAATATAAAATGTTTCCTCAATAACTAATTAGACCACACATGTATTTGATGTGTTCAACCATGCGTTTTCTTTTTTCATCATGATCCTTATTCAGACGTAATGATTGACACCTCCCATGTCCACCTCATATCAAATCCAAACACATGTGAAACAAACTTAACTAAACAACCACCAGCTGTTGTCCTCGTGTGACCTGATTTGTTGTCTGATTTACCTTTAACAGAGAAACAGCACTGGTCATTTGTGACTGTCAGTACCACGAAGCAGTACAACAGTACATTTTTACTTTGCATTCATGTAGTTCTTCTTCTTCTTCTTCTTCTTCTTCACTTCTGACTCCACCACATTTGTCTGACAGCTGTAGCTCCTTTGATTTTCTAAAACAAACCATAAGATCGTCTTATAGAACACGAAGCGTCGTTATAGATTAGAGCCGCTGCGTTCCCACACAGGTGTTTTCATTACTGGGCTAATTAGACAAAGCTCTGCTGGGATTTACATTTTATTACAAACAGGATGAGTAGTTTTACTTTGGATACTTGACGTATATTTTGCTGCTAACACTTCTGTACTGAAGAATCCAGAATCCATGAGTGGCTGTATCATGTTAGGATGGAGCGTTCCGGTTCAAGTAGCTTCTTCTGTGTGAAGAAACCTGGTTGGAGACTAAATTTATCCCCAGGTTGGTTTCACTTCACACCTTCCCTGAGGAAGCTCATTAAGTGGACAATGGAAGGGGAGAGTGTGAGTAGATGTAATAGTTCCTCCTTTAACACCTCCTACCTCCTAAAGTTGGTTGTTAACTGCAGCAGACCGTTGGATGTGTGAAGTGCTCTTGATTTTTCTGGGCGGTGAGGGATCAGTTATTCATTCACACAGCTTCCTGCATCTCTCTCGAACGTCTTGTCTTCTCTGTCCATCAATGTCCTCAAATGACTCCAGTCCTGAGGTGTTGCTCGTCTCCTCCTCTGCACTAAACTACCACCTCAGCCTGAAATCTAAAGAGAACAAATGTTGGTATTCTCCCTTTAGAACGTGTTTTAGTTATGAGCTGCTCATGAGAGGTTTCTGAGTAACATAAAAAACAGTAGAGTAACCTCACAGTTAAGACACGTACTGCTGTCGTCTAACTGCTCATTCTGAATGAATCATTCTTTTATACTAATAAACTAATAGAAATTCAATGTGTCGTTATCCTCTAATTAGTAAATGTAAAACTTCTATCATCTCACTTAAACTTGGCTGGACTCACATCAAAGTGCATAATTCAGTTTACGACTCACCAGAATCCCTTTTTGACATTCAGATTAACGAACCCTGCTCTGAAATCCATCCATTATCTTAACCTCTTTCCTCGTTGAGGGTCGTGAGGTTGCTGGAGCTGATCCCAGCAATCAGACAGGACACATTTTGGTTCTATTCTCTGATTCATTTATTTAATGATACCAACTTCTAGAACAATTAGCATGTGTCTCTGTCGTCCTTCTTGAAACTCCCTCAATGCTCGTGACTATTCAGCTCCCTTGATTCTTGCGCTCTTGCCTTAAAGCACCAGCATGTTCCTATTGTTCTGTGTAATGACCGCTGCAGTCCCTAGAGGGCTCCAACAGGGCTTCAGCCTCGGTGATCATGTTTAATGCCACTTCATCAGGTTTCCCCTCTCAGCTGAATGCTCGATGTGCTCGTGTTAAATCTGATTTTCGATCTGCAGATTTGACTCTTCTCACTTCTCCGCTCAGCTGCACTCACATTACGCTGCTGTACATCTGCTGCAGAACTTCTTATGGATTTTTATTGTTTTTATTGTGTTTTCATCATAAACTGTTTCTGCAAACCAAATCTTGCTCACGGGACAATAAAGTTTTGAATCAAATCAAAGATTTTTATTCAGCAAAAGCTGCAGCAGAAATGCTCCAATGAACAATAACTTCTAATAGATTTATATAGATGGGAGCTGGGCAGGCTGTGTGTGTCTGTTGTACTGTAGCAGTGAGGATCTGTGAACCCCTGCTGAATATAAACGACTCAAAATCCAATACTGAGCTGTCTCTCTCACTCTCTCGCTTTCTGAAACACACACACACACACACACACACACACACACACACTCTGCAGTAGTGACCAGTCCTTCAGTAAAGCTGTTCATTTGCTGCATTAACTGTTGGCTCCTCCTCAGACTGCTGGAACATTCCAGTTTCAACCATAAACCTTCTGCTCATCTCCAGATCTCACAGGGCAGCTTCTCAGAAACAGATAACGTTAGCACCACTTTATTGTACAAACCAAACTGACATTCTCACACGGGCAGCACAGGCGAACGTTATCGCTGCATTCGAAGGGCTGTTATTGGTTGTTACCATAATTATGCTTCCGTTGGGGGAAACTGCACCTACCAGCAGGCCTGGAGGTAGAGTCACAATCTTTAGTGTTATTACTTTGTTATGTTGGTATTTCTTGCTGGAATGACTTCCTAAACCTTCCATCAGTAGCTGTGCATGTGACAAAGCATTGATGTTACTGAGATTTGCACTAGTGATGGAGCAACAAGGGCATTTAGATTTATCCAGAGCTCAAATAATACAATTAATCAAAGACACAAATGAGAATAATATTTGTTTCCGTTTCCATCGTCGCATCAAAGCGTCTAGTGGTGAGGGTGCAGACATCATCTATGACCGCAGATCGAAGCAATGTGACAAGTGATGAAGTATCCTTAAATTGTTTAAATTCTGAATTTGGCTAAAGTTACTTTTCCTGTATTGTGGTTGTGTTTAGTTCAGTTTGTCCATTCTGGGCTACTGTAAAAACCTGGTGGACTCAGTGAAAAGGAACCTGCTCTATATGTAAACAGAAAACCCTCAAAAATTAAAGTAAATGCAACAGTTCTTCATTTCAGGCAATTAAAAATGAATGAAGACACATTTATGAATACTACTTGATATTTAATATCTGCTAATAGATACTTCTAAGCCTTATGCACTGCACCAGTGTTTTTTCTCTGTACAAAGTTGAATTTTGCCCATTACTAAAACGAATACATTACTAATCTTTTCATTATTGCCTGTCAAAGAAGGAAATTACTGGTGAAAATAAAAACATTAATGATTACATATCCCAGAACGCTGTGTCAGTGAGTAAGCAACCACATAACCAGATCCCTGGATCAGGTTCATCTACATAAATGGAGTGCAGCTGTAATTAGTGCTCTTAATTCCTCCTGTGCTATGACAAGTCTAAATGTCTGCCATTAAAAAAGGGTCTATTGTAAAGAGATTAAGTTTCTAATAGAAGAAAACCACATTCACATCCTGTACAATGTACGACAGAAATGGCAATGATTCCCTCTATTATGACTCACATGCTCTCATGCATACTCACATCTCAAGATGGAGAGTGCAAGGTTAGATATAATGAGAACAATCCATCCACTAAATGAAGAGCTGTCCCTATTGGAGGATTGGCAACTGTATGCAAAAAGCTATCTGATGCATACAAGACCTGACTTTGCAACACATTACTCCCTGATGAGGAGGATCAGCTGGAAATGGACCCGTCCAAGGGAAAAAGTCGCAGCAGGAGTCACATGATGTATAAACTGTAAAAGCCTTTGACACAAAATTAGGATTTTGGGCAGCATAAATACAATAGACTTGATTTGACCCACAGTGACGGGCACAACTGGCCAATCACAACTGAGAGGAGTGTGTTTGTCAGGGTTTTAGTTTCACATGCAAAAAACGTAGATCAGGTTCAGGTATTTATTTAGCTCCATATCTTTGTTTGTCTTTATGTGTGTACTGTATCTGTCCTGACTTTTCCATATAAACCACCTGACATCTCTCATTTCAAATATTCATTATTTTAGATTCAGCTTCTAATTCTTTTCTTGTATTAGTGTTAGTTCATCAAACATCATTGAGCTGCCATTTCAAATAAGACTCCACGAAGAGATTTACATCCCAGGAGAACATCACAGCCGAATGAAGGTCAGTAAGTAACAAAGCTAATAATAAACCATATAATAAGATCTATTTTTACAATATCTATCTATCTATCTATCTATCTATCTATCTATCTATCTATCTATCTATCTATCTATCTATCTATCTATCTATCTATCTATCTATC
Organism: Anabas testudineus; assembly: GCF_900324465.2. NCBI lineage: Eukaryota > Metazoa > Chordata > Actinopteri > Anabantiformes > Anabantidae > Anabas > Anabas testudineus. The sequence goes on along the minus strand of NC_046631.1, from coordinate 13,787,349 downwards.
TATCTATCTATCTATCTATCTATCTATCTATCTATCTATCTATCTATCTCCGTGTCTGTGTTCTTGTCGTTTCTAAATGACCTGCAGAGATGGATTTTATATCCTCCATCCATCATCTTTTCAGGGAGATGTAACCTGAAGAAACAGCCCACGCCTTCGATGCTGCACTCAGAGCGTGTGTTCATCTAAGTGCATGTGTGTGTATGAATGTGCACACACAGGGATATAATAGAGGTTAAGCAAAAAGGCAGTGTGACATTGGCTGCCTGAAGGAAAGAGAGAAGTACATGTAAGTGTGTGTGTGTGTGTTTTATCTGAATACCGACTTTTTCACCTCTGTGTTAAAACGACCGTGAAAATTAATGCATTCCTCTCTCTTTTTGCTTCATAAAGACAAGGTTGCTCTATTATTTGTGAGGCGTATTGCACATGCACACAGATGTTAGTCTCTTGCAGTATTTCAGTCTTTCAGACAGCAGGACTAAGCAACGCCGTGGTTGCTGCTTTAACAGGCAAGTGCGTTGCTGTTGCTGCGTTTGATCAGAAAAGACTAACCTAAGCTGAGTCGATTTCACCAACATCAGGTATTGACAGGAAATTAGGAAACACAGGTTAAAATGAGTGCCTTACAAATTTAAGTAAACACACAACAAGCAGTGATAATTGCTGCCACTGCAGCGTCTCGTTCTTACTGTGATAGGCTGCCAATCACTGGACATGGAAATTGGAATTGGAAACAGCTGTCAATCAGAGCACCAAACATCCCTGTTTTTCTCTACCATACAAATTAGAAAGGCTGAAACGTGCTACTAACTTGTAAACCTCCGAGAGCCACCTTATTACATCACTGTATATGTCTACATATGTCTCTGCTTTTACAGCAACGCTAAGCTCCCAAATATAGATCAGGCAAGTCCACAAATGCTGATGCTTTAAGCGATGTCAGGTCTGTTTCACGCGTTGAGGGAGCTGCAGCTGAGTGTTGCCACTAGGAGAACAATAGCATGAAACAGGTGGATAAGGGTGTAAAAATCAAGTTTTTCATGTTTTAGATCTCGGTATGAGAAAACATGTAGCTGAAAATTAAATGTATAAACTTAAATAATAACCACAGGGTGTTTGAGCTCTCTGAAGTGACTTTGGAACAGTTCTAGGTGTGAGCTTGTGATGGAGGTGTGGTCCACATTTGTACCGAAACGCTCCATCTGACTGTCAAAGCCTGAAACGTACCCATTATCAGCCCCCGTGGTTGTCATGGAAACGGCAGAGGAGTCACAATAAAGCAGCTGTGTGTTACACTGAAGCATCGAGAGGTGTAAACACGCAGACAGCCACTCAGACATTCCTGCCAGCTCCAGATGCATTGTGGGTACCAGGGGGGCAATTTGGTTCAAGTGCTTCTGTCTGAGCATGACACCAACACACACACACACACTCCACATGATTCACTGTGCAGAGTTACAATCCAATTTGCAGAGGGAAAGTTTTACTAATGACCTGGCAACCCGGCACTTTCTTTATTTACTATCTGGCAACCCAACATCACATTTACTTTCAGCTGAGCGGGAAGACACTGGACCACGGCTGTGTGTTGTTTGTTTCAAAGCATCCATCCTTTGACGTAAACTGCTTGTAAGGACAAACACTTGAGTCGTTCCCATGGCGACGAGAAGCTAATTATCGCCAACGAGCCTGTTTACCCATCATGCTTTGCTTTGGATTCCTGTGAAACAAACTGGAGTCTCATTACAACAAGTGATGTGTTGTCGTTAGATTCAATGGCTGCATTATCACAGCAATGTGTGTGTGTGTGTGTTTGTGTGTGTGCCAGATGGAGATGCATCAGCCATGCAGTCATTAGGAGGAAATTAAAATAATGAACAAACTGTCTGTTTATCTCCTTTAGTTTCTTCCAACTACTTTCAAACCCTATAAATACAGAAACATAAACAGTATAGATAAAATACATAATCACTTGTTGCTGTGTGGTCTCTCACTGGCAAGTTTCAATTAGTAGCACCATCTACCAGCAGTAACTGCAATATAATGATAAAAGACTGAGAGCATGTTTGAAGTGGTAATTAATGACCTTCTGAAGGTTTTTTTTATTGTGCTTTTCATGTAGATTTGGAATATAATCAGTCTTGATTTCCTAAAATACTTTGGTTTTCTCTCATTAGTTATTTTTCCAAAGAAAGTTGCTTGTTCACCCACTTGATTCAGATGAAAAGACCAAAACCAGTTTCATCTCTGTGCAAGAAATGACATGTTTGGCTTTGTTTAACATGGTGGAACACAAGTCCAGCCACAAAGTGTGGGCAAATCTGGGCACACACATGGCTGAAAAAGGCAGTGCAATAGGTTTGTAGCTCTATTATACAGTATGTCTATCTCAGTATTGTAAAAAAAAGCCTAATGAGATGACTCAAAAAGATCTGCATTGCCTGAGGATTTATTTACAATAAATTATCACAAGAAACAACCAGTAGCTAAACACTTTTTGGAGGCGGATTATTCATTTACATGAATTGATCAGGTCTAAATCTATATACAGAGGGAATGAATCAATTTTAACTTGAACTTGTGCTGGTGTCGTGTGGCTGAGATCTTATTATTATTTTGTTATGTGCTTTTATTTTGACAGTTCAGGATGGAAAGGTAAACATCCTTTGGAGGCGGGGTCACCTTTGTGTCTGGCTCTGATTGGATAATTGATGATGACCCAGCCTCCTCAGAGGATATAAAGGCTCTGCTGTAAATCACCCTCATGATGTGTTTTTAGTTTCTGTTCCAGTAAGTAAAAAACTCTTTTCTCATCTTATTTCTGGGTTAATGTCACTTTACAGTCTTACACTTGTTAAACAAACTATAAATGATAAAGCCTTGACTAGTAGTTCTAGTTAAATTAGACTGGATAGAGCACATTTCTATTGGGTCACTATAGAAATTCATTTAAGCAGCTGTGAGAACAGACACTTATTTTACTAATTATACTTATGTTGATGCATATTACTACTGAAGGTTGGGAACATACGTGAGCTAGCTAAAGGTCATGGAGAGAAAATGATTATTTAGTTTCTCTTCTTCAAGCACAGGTCCAGCTGTGTTTAGGCTAACTTAGCTTAGCAGCCTGTTAGCAGGGTGAAACAGCTAGCAGAGTATAGCTCCACTCTGCTGCTAGTAAATTCAACTGCACTGCATTTCTATACGTTTTAAATAAACAACAAATGAAATACTGAGAATAAGACGGTTCTTGTATTTGTTTGTAATTTTAAAGTGTATTTTTCTCCCTTTCCTTCCAGTAATGAGAAGGATATTTGGAGTTGTATCTTGTGCTAGTCGTCGTTGTTTTTACTTCCAGTTGATCCACCTTCATTCCATTAAAATTCAGAGGGAGTATTGTTCTTTATATTATATCACATTTGTCTGACTGCTTTGGTTACTACTTATTTTGCAGACGCAAATTGTCAAAATAAAACATATTTTTTATATAATACATTAAACCTAACATGTCCTAAATGTTTAAAATTTATGAGGCTGATGTGGAACAAATCTGGATTAGACTTGTACATTAGTGTCAAACACCATCATGTTCAGTAGTACTTAAATGACTATTTTTTAATTAGTAATACTGTTCAGTTGATGTCCAGAGAAACTCGTTTCTTATTGGACTTAAGTACTTAAACTGGTCTTAAACTAGAAGTTCTTAATATTTAAACTTGATTAAAGACATATAGTACAGAACATGGATAGTACCTTTTAAGTCAAGTATGTGGAGAAAGTGTGTCTGTGCATATGTATGATGGAAAAACTGAGACGTCAATTTTTGTGATTTATTTTTTATAAGCCACGGCGTCTTCATGATGTCTTATCTCTGCACGTACTATGGAGTTTTGCCAATTTATTAAAGCCACTATTTAAAATGAATTTGTTGCTTTTATTTACAATATTAGTATTAAAAAATTGCCTTTTCCTTAATCAAACTAAAGTTTGAGAATCACAGGATGTTATTCGCTTCTGTCAAACAGATGCTGGATAAAAGTTCAGACTTTTCCTGTTTGTGTGTAAATGTTCTGCCATCAGATCACAATACTGATGTGGAGACGGCTGACAGGTCCAGTCAGACGATGATGTGGATCGGCCAGCACTCTTTGTGGCACTTGTCACGGATGAGATCCCCCCCCATTGAGATATGTATTAGAAGGTAAAGCCATCTGAACTCGCTTTATGTGCCTTTTGAAGCTATTCTATAAATCTTTTGTGGCTAGAAATGATCAGGTGGTGCAAATATACTTTACAACCCACCACTTGTGCATTTGTCTGGTCAAATGAGGATAAAACACCCAACTTTCCTCTGGTAAGAGTTGCTAGTTTAAAGAACCGGTACTTTGTAGAATCCCAGTTTGAAACAGGTTTTGTTGGAAGCGACCGAAAACTCGACTCCAGCCTCCAAACACAAACAAGCTCATTCATCTTTTGCTTCGCCTCATCTGCATAAATTTAAATATGGAGAGGAAAAACAGTGAAGTGTTGGTCTGTTAGCGTGGCATTGAGCTCCTGGATTGGATCCTGTTACATGTAATATAGAAGAGAAATGCTCAATTACTCCTATCTGTGTGTGTGTTTGTGTGTACTATGTTAATAATTCCATGGAGGGCAGAGGCAATCAAAAACACCTCACTTTTAATCAGCATCACACAGAGCGACAAATACACACACACACTGAACTGCTGTAAACCTGTTTGACAATTCCAGTATGGCAAGAGAATATGACACACACCTGACAAATTAGAAAAATAAATGAATGTAGATGGCTGGATGTGAATGAGTAACATGGTATAACACACATTTGCACATTTACTGCATGGTTAGTACTTTCCCACACACAGACACACACTGCAGTGGAGATAAATGAGGAAATAAAAGACGGTACAGACAGATACACCATACAGAGAGGAGAGAAGCAATCTATAATAAGATGACACAAATGCACACTTTGCAGCACTCTGGTTGTCTCTGATGTGATCTGAGTCTGCTGCCTTCAGCTCATAGCACAGAGAGGCAGGAAAAACAAGAAGAATGCAAAGAGAGAAGAAAAGCACCAGACAAAAAAGAGGAACAAAGACAACAAAACTACAGATAAAACAACTGACAAGAAAATACACAAAAAACAAAGCTCCTGACTTTCAGTAGCTGTTTCCTTCCCCAGAATCAATACCTACCATTCACTTGTCCCACTGAACTGCTGAGTGACAACCACCAGATCTCACCCATCTAAGCTAGGGGCTCTGACGACGACCCGCCATCAGCCGAGACTTCTTAAACACTGAGGAGGTAGGTTTTATTCAAACGTCTGTCCCGTTGGCTGCAGTGGTGACAAGCTGAGACCTTCTTCCAGAGAGGCATCAGCAGCACAGTCTGTCAGATCCACCTCACCCTGCTGAAACCAGACCTTTAACTAGTGATGTGTCTGCCATTCTGCTTCATACATCTGCAAGTAGTGAGACTTGTTTCTAGTTTTCTACCAAAGACATGGAACTGTCCTCAAAACTATAAACAATTTATGGTTGTCTGTCGTTCCTGCACCACATACATGATCTGATTTGATTCATTTGTGTGCTGCAGGCATGTTTCCAATTATATTCCCAATATGTTACAACCCTTTGTGAATCTCTCATTTTAAAATGTCAATATAGCCGATCTCGCAGCACAGCTGCTGTCATTAAAGGGTAACTACACCATCACATTCAGCTAGAGGTCTTTCTCCCAGCATTTGTAAAAAATGCAGCAGAGGAGTGCAGCACTGGCCCAAAATGAACATATCGGTGTTTTCTACTGGTATTTTGGCAGCTTCAATATAGATCAAGTTTACACTATGTACTGACTCCAGGATGTGGTTCACTCGCACTCAAGTTTGACATTGACAGAAGGTGTCCTGTCCTGTCTCTCTGCTTTTATGTTATGTATGATTACAAATCATACTGAGTCCTACATAACTCACTAGTTAGTGATCAAATCACCTGAACATAGTATGACAAAGCTTTAAGGCAGCCTGACACTGTGAGAAGTGTATTGCAGCCACGCTGTGGGACATGGATCTAATAAATTCATGATCAACATTAACTTTTTATGTAGACTGTACAATAATACCTACATACGCAAGAATAAAACGTCTTCAGCATGAGTGAGCTATCTGTGCTGATATGAACAACATGGATCAACAATATGTGGCTGTGTTTTAGTTGTGAATTCATCCATAGTGATGAAATAGGACCTCTGGCTGCTGCGACCCTGTTATTTTGCACTGCTGCTGGCCCCAGTGGAAAACAGCTGTTTTTGACAGACATAGGTTGTAGTGGCAGTGACATTGGTCATCCTAAATTTCTGACACTGTCAGAATTTTGTCCCAGGCTGTCTTTGGTTGACTGTGACAGCATCTGTCTTTGAAGCTTTCACAGTGTGACATAGGAGCCACAATCAAAGATACTCTTACTTTCTTCTCAGCCAGCCCAAATTTACACAGTATATTCCTGCCTTTAATCAGTGCAGGTGGGAAATGACATGTTTTTCCCCTATGGTTTCCCATAGATACTGCTCACTTCTGACTGTTTTGTATTACAGCCTCGTACAAGCCTGTACTGAGGCTGATACCAGCTCTCATGCAGACTTGGTATGTTAAAGAATGCTGTAGAGGCCGCCTGGGAGCTTCGGGCTCACCGGATTATTTTCCATGAACCAGAGATAGCAGTCGGAGCTGTCTGTGAATAACTATTCCTGGCTGTTGGTGGAGTTTAGAATTTCGCTGATGCAGTTTAGTTAATAGACTACTTACTGCATGTGCTTGTTGGAGTAACTAATGTCTCAGTCGGTGCTCAACAGGATTTGAGATGATAGCTTTATAGATCCATGTAGTGCATTTATTCCCATTTAAGCCTAAAATGATAATAAGATAAATCAAGTTTGTCAGTTTACAAGTGGCTATTTTTGCACTGTGCTTTGAGCGCAGAGCACAGCAACACTGACTGGGAGCTCTACTAGGTTCATAACACTCGCTTGGAGACTTCTCAGACTCAAATGTTTGATTTATATTTTTTATAGCACTGGGTAAAAAAGGGGAATCACTCTTCCCGTCACTAGAGGAGTGAGGGTGCATCAATTGTAAGAGGCGTGGCTTTGTGGTAGTAAGTTATGGACACACTGGACACAGATGAGACTGAGTGATGGTGAAGTGGAGCTGGTGGTCAGAGCCAACAGCCATGAGTAACCCTGTCTAAGAAATACATTCTTATGTACAATGTAGGTCAGTCACAGAGAGCAGGACAATCAGCTCTGCTCTCTGACTCAGTAACAAATGAAATGCAGCATTAACGATCACATTTTGGTAACTTTTTACTAAATAGACATGTAGCATACTCCCAAGTGGATTTCACGCTTCAGAGATGTGAGCGTGTTTGATCCAGTGGGTAAAGAAAAAAGATCTAGAGACGCGCACATGAATCACAGTGGTTTGTCCAACATCTGCAATGGAGCCAGGTCAGGATGAAGATGCTTGCTGAGGGCATAAGTCTGGCTATGAAACACTGCGCTACACCAAGCTTCTCTATGTCCCAGATTCTGTTTACATCACACACTCAATCAGTGATTCAGCTGAACACAGAAACGGGGAGTCTGTTTGTACTATGTGTGTGACCACAGGATGCTCCGTCAGTCTGTATCTGCATCGTTGTGTCTTTTACGTAGAGTGACTATGAATCATGGATGGATTTGTGCTTTCAAGGAATTTGAAATATTGATGTTTGGATCTCTGTGTGTTCAGCTTTAAGTCTGCTCTCCCTCTGACACGCTTGCTTCTCTTCTTTTATTTCTCTCCTGCTGCTGCTGCTTCTGTTGCTGCTGCGGCTGCTAGATTGGTGTCAAGTGCGGAGACCACACATACACACTCATAGTCACGCACACACACACACACACACACACACACACTCTTTCTTCCTAACAAGTGATACACATTCATTACATTTTCTGCCCACTGTGTGTTCTCTGCACTTGACACCAATCTACCCTGAGGCAGAAGAGTGTGTCGCCCACTTAGATCTCTCTCAGTTACGTTCACTCTTCCTCTCTTCCCACTGTCTTCCACCTTGATCCGGTTGGCTGAAACAGGACTCTAATTGGCTGTGCAATGTCAGTGAGACTGTGTGTTGACTTTGTTCAGTGATTATCTTATATTCTAAAGTCCTGCTAGTTCCCTTTACAATGTTCGTTAAATCCCCCCATCATGAAAGTTACTGCACGGATGAAGGATTTTGTAATTCTTGGTTGTAAAAATTTAAGTCTGTAAAGGTGGTGATGTTGGAGGAAGTTTCACGGAATCAAATCAAAAGGATTTATGAATCTGGAAGTTTTAATACAGTAACTTCCACAGCCAGGTTCCAAACTACTGAGACAGCGTGTCTTCATACATCTGGTCATGTAGTGTAGTTTATTGAACCAAAATGTTGGACGGACAGGTGGAGCGACTGGCATCTCCATCCTATAGCCTCTTGCTGGACAAAAGCATTGACCACTGAAGCATCTGACACCAAGACGGATAAAAACTAGCAGCTAGCTTCACTGAACATGACGTAAAGTTGACAGAACACACACAACAGCTTTTACCATCACCATGTATGTCAGGTATGATGGTTTAAAAGGAGAGATCTACAGCTGAAAGCACACGCTCTACAGACACAAACGCATTCTGGGAGCACGCCAGTTGTTGTAAAATTAATGGCTCATGTGATAGCCAATCAAACGCTTGGCAGATTGTGTCAATAGCCAATCAAACAGCTGGCGGTGTGAATGTTGATGAGCTAGGTGTCTGTCTGTGTCACCTTGGTAACACCTGAGTTTCAACACACAACCACACGGTTTAATATCACAGAAATCATGTTTTATTGGCTTGTTACCAACGGTGATTCACGCCTTTATTTCATCCTGATTGATCACTACAGTGTCCTCACTCCGTCTACTCAGCTTGTACAAAACGCTGATGCTAGGCTCCTAAACACCATCATAACCACAACTAGCTCCACTACACTGACTTCATTGGCTTATTTTTAAGACCCTTGTTGGGTCAGCTCCTTCTTACCTCTACCTCTCTTCCTTTAGTTGCAGCTGCTGCAACACTGGCGACTTTCAAGCCCCTGTCTAATGGTGCTTTACATTTGTAGAGTGAAGTTAGAATTTGACTCATCTGTCAGTAATTTCAAGTGAAAAGCCCACTGAAGTCGAATTTCCCTCTTGGAAACCTTAAAATTCAACATGGCTGCTCTGCATCAACGGTTTGAAAGCTGTAGACTGTTTATTAGCGGTTCTGTCTGATTTGTGTGTCACTGAAACAGACGTGCACACAGTACTGTGTCACCTTAGTCCGTAGACGTGCTGCTACAGTGTTTGTATGTGCAAAATACAACGTAATGATTTGTTGGATAACCTGGTTTGAACTGGTTTAGTGTGGTAACCTGACTGGTCGACTCAAACGCAGTCAAGTGGATCCACTCCACTCCTCAATGTGCTCTAATGAAATTGCAGCTTAACCAGAGATTTAGT